>NC_061105.1:48096506-48111506 GCF_015104395.2 Macrobrachium nipponense | reverse complement strand
CGAACGCAGGTACATTATAAATCCAGGAACGTCAGTGGAAGCTATACCACTCAACCACCGTGAGAGGCTTAAAGGTTAATGCCGTCTCTCACCTCAAATACTTTCTCGCGCTGAAGTATTTGTTGGTTTGGAGACAACATCAACCCGCCTCGACTCCGGTAGTAAGTAGCGCTTTTGACAACACGTAGCATTTACATAAGTCATATCACATTACCGTGATTCATATACATATATCGAGCTACAATGTCCTTTAATATCTAATTCGCTCTACCTCGGAATTAATATATTTTCATATATGCTTAACCGAAGGGGAATTTTTTTTCTCGATAAATAGATTAACCGTACTTTGGCGCGAAACGCAGGTACATTATAAAATCCAGGAACGTCAGTGGAAGCTATACCACTCAACCACCGCGAGAGGTCTTGTAGGTTAATGCCGTCTCTGCACCTCAAACCCTACTTTCTTCGCACTGAAGTAGTTTGTTGGTTTGGACACAATCACAACCCGCCTCGACTCCGGTAGTTAAGTAGCGCTTTTGGACAACACGTAGCATTTACATAAGTCATATCACATTACCGGTGATTCATATACATATATCGAGCTACAATGTCCTTTAATATCCTTAATTCGCTCTAGGCCTCGAATTAATATTATTTTTCATATATGCTTCATAGAAGGGGAATTGGGGTTTTTTTTCTCGATAATAGATTTACCTGTACTTGGGCGCGAACGCAGGCACATTATAAATCCAGGAACGTCAGTGGAAAGCTATACACTCAACCACCGCGAGAGGCTTAAAGGTTAATGCCGTCTCTCACCTCAAATACTTTTCTCGCGCTGAAGTATTTGTTGGTTTGGAGACAAACATCAACCCGCCTCGACTCCGGTATTAAGTAGCGCTTTTAAGACAATTCACGTAGTCATTTTACATAAGTCATATCACATTACCGTGATTCATATACATATATCGAGCTACAATGTCCTTTAATATCTAATTCGCTCTACCTCGGAATTAATATATTTTCATATATGCTTAACCGAAGGGAATTTTTTTCTCGATAATATTTACCTGTACTGGGCGCGAACGCAGGTACATTATAAATCCAGGAACGTCAGTTGGAAGCTATACCACTCAACCACCACGAGAGGCTTAAAGGTTAATGCCGTTTCTCACCTCAAATACTTTCTCGCGCTGAAGTATTTGTTTGGTTTGACAACATCAACCCGCCTCGACTCGGTAGTTAAGTAGCGCTTTTGACAACACGTAGATTTACATAAGTCATATCACATTACCGTGATTCATATACATATATCGAGCTACAATGTCCTTTAATATCTAATTCGCTCTACCTCGGAATTAATATAATTTTCATATATGCTTAACGATGGGGAATTTTTTTTCTCGATAATAGATTTACCTGTACTTGGGCGCGAACGCAGGTACATTATCAAATCCAGAATGTCAGTGGAACTATACCACTCAAACCACCGCGAGAGGCTAAAGATTAATGCCGTCTCTACCTCAAATACTTTCTCGCGCTGAAGTATTTGTTGGTTTGGAGACAACATCAACCCGCCTCGACTCCGGTAGTTAAGTAGCGCTTTTGAACACGTAGCATTTACATAAGTCATATCACACTTACCGTGATTCATATACATATATCGAGCTACAATGTCCTTTAATATCTAATTCGCTCTACCTGGAATTAATATATTTTCATATATGCTTAACCGAAGGGGAATTTTTTTTCTCGATAATAGATTACCTGTACTTGGGCGCGAACGCAGGTACATTATAAATCCAGGAACGTCATGGAAGCTACCACTCAACCACCGCGAGAGGCTTAAAGGTTAATGCCGTCTCTCACCTCAAATACTTTCTCGCGCTGAAGTATTTGTTGGTTTGGAGACAACATCAACCCGCCTCGACTCCGGTAGTTAGTAGCGCTTTTGACAACAGTAGCATTTACATAAGTCATATCACATTACCGTGATTCATATCATATACGAGCTACAATGTCCTTTAATATCTAATTCGCTCTACCTCGGAATTAATATATTTTCATATATGCTTAACCGAAGGGGAATTTTTTTTTCTCGATAATAGATTTACCTTTACTTGGGCGTGAATGCAGGTACATTATAAATCCAGGAACGTCAGTGGAAGCTATACCACTCAACCACCGCGAGAGGCTTAAAGGTTAATGCCGTCTCTCACCTCAAATACTTTCTCGCGCTGAAGTATTTGTTGGTTTGGAGACAACATCAACCCGCTCGACTCCGGTAGTTAGTAGCGCTTTTGACAACACGTAGCATTTACATAAGTCATATCACATTACCGTGATTCATATACATATATCGAGTACAATGTCCTTTAATATCTAATTCGCTCTACCTCGTTGTCGGTCGTGTTGTTCAAAAGCGCTACTTAACTACCGGAGTCGAGGCGGGTTGATGTTGTCTCCAAACCAACAAATACTTCAGCGCGAGAAAGTAGTTTGAGGTGAGAGACGGCATTAACTTTAAGCCTCTCGCGGTGGTTGAGTGGTATAGCTTCCACTGACGTTCCTGGATTTATAATGTACCTGCGTTCGCGCCCAAGTACAGGTAAATCTATTATCGAGAAAAAAAATTCCCCTTCGGTTAAGCATATATGAAAATATATTAATTCCGAGGTAGAGCAAATTAGATATTAAAGGACATTGTAGCTCGATATATGTATATGAATCACGGTAATGTGATATGACTTATGTAAATGCTACGTGTTGTCAAAAGCGCTACTTAACTACGGAGATGAGGCGGGTTGATGTTGTCTCCAAACCAACAAATACTTCAGCGCGAGAAAGTATTTGAGGTGAGAGACGGCATTAACCTTTAAGCCTCTCGCGGTGGTTGAGTGGTATAGCTTCCACTGACGTTCCTGGATTTATAATGTACCTGCGTTCGCGCCCAAGTACAGGTAAATCTATTATCGAGAAAAAAAATTCCCCTTCGGTTAAGCATATATGAAAATATATTAATTCCGAGGTAGAGCGAATTAGATATTAAAGGACATTGTAGCTCGATATATGTATATGAATCACGGTAATGTGATATGACTTATGTAAATGCTACGTGTTGTCAAAAGCGCTACTTACTACCGGAGTCGAGGCGGGTTGATGTTGTCTCCAAACCAACGAATACTTCAGCGCGAGAAAGTATTTGAGGTGAGAGACGGCATTAACCTTTAAGCTCTCGCGGTGGTTGAGTGGTATAGCTTCCACTGACGTTCCTGGATTTATAATGTACCTGCGTTCGCGCCCAAGTACAGGTAAATCTATTATCGAGAAAAAAAATTCCCCTTCGGTTAAGCATATATGAAAATATATTAATTCCGAGGTAGAGCGAATTAGATATTAAAGGACATTGTAGCTCGATATATGTATATGAATCACGGTAATGTGATATGACTTATGTAAATGCTACGTGTTGTCAAAAGCGCTACTTAACTACTGGAGTCGAGGCGGGTTGATGTTGTCTCCAAACCAACAAATACTTCAGCGCGAGAAAGTATTTGAGGTGAGAGGCGGCATTAACCTTTAAGCCTCTCGCGGTGGTTGAGTGGTATAGCTTCCACTGACGTTCCTGGATTTATAATGTACCTGCGTTCGCGCCAAGTACAGGTAAATCTATTATCAAGAAAAAAAAATTCCCCTTCGGTTAAGCATATATGAAAATATATTAATTCCGAGGTAGAGCGAATTAGATATTAAAGGACATGTAGCTCGATATGTATATGAATCACGGTAATGTGATATGACTTATGTAAATGCTACGTGTTGTCAAAAGCGCTACTTAACTACCGGAGTCGAGGCGGGTTGATGTTGTCTCCAAACCAACAAATACTTCAGCGCGAGAAAGTATTTGAGGTGAGAGACGGCATTAACCTTTAAGCCTCTCGCGGTGGTTGAGTGGTATAGCTTCCACTGACGTTCCTGGATTTATAATGTACCTGCGTTCGCGCCCAAGTACAGGTAAATCTATTATCGAGAAAAAAATTCCCTTCGGTTAAGCATATATGAAAATATATTAATTCCGAGGTAGAGCGAATTAGATATTAAAGGACATTGTAGCTCGATATATATAATATATATATAATATATAGTATATATATATATATATATATATGATATATTATATAATATATATGTATGTATATATATACATATATATATATAGATATATATATATATATATATATATATATATATATATATATATATATAGTATAATATATATATAAAATGAAAATTTTTTAGACTAATCGTTACATTCGTTTGAAACATGCTCGTACTATATATTTACTATAGACTGCCGAGTCAAAACATTAGTAAAATTATAAATTCACAATCAAATACAAACAAAGCACCATGATTCTTCACTGATAAAAAAACAAAAAATAATTACTTCAAAACAGCAACATTTTGAGTGTTAAACTCTCTCCGAATCTGGAGAACAAGAAGGCTCTATAATTTTGTTTACTTTCAAACGTGATTCTTGTCTCCCTATTTGCAGGCAAATACATCGCTTCCGGAACCAAATTGCTTTGCCAGAGTGTATTTGTTTGAAATCGTGTTTCCAATGATTGCAGATTCACAGGGACTCACTCGGAAGTGAATTTGGAGTGATTAATTTTCCTGAATTTGTTTCTCAGTCTGCGAGCGAGTTTATTCATACACCATATGGGTTTTGGCTAGTTTTTATCAAGTGTAACGTTCGCATGCATTTTCCATTACTTCTCGTCTCGTCATAAGGGTCATTTTCTTTCTGTTTGCATGCTCATTAATAATAATAATAATAATAATAATAATAATAATAATAATAATAATAATAAAATAATAATAATAATAATAAATAATAATAATAATAATAATAATAATAATAATAATAATAATAATAATAATAATAATAGGGTGATACGTGCAAACAGACCAGGACGTGACGTGATTGACAAAGTCAAGAACAAAGTATCACTCATTGATGTCGCAATACCATGGGACACCAGAGTTGAAGAGAAAAAGAGGGAAAAAATGGATAAGTATCAAGATCTGAAAATAGAAATAAGAAGGATATGGGATATGCCAGTAGAAATCGTACCCATAATCATAGGAGCACTAGGCACGATCCCAAGATCCTGAAAAGGAATCTAGAAAAAACTAGAGGCTGAAGTAGCTCCAGGACTCATGCAGAAGAGTGTGATCCTATGAGAAACACACATAGTAAGAAAAGTGATGGACTCCTAAGGAGGCAGGATGCAACCCGGAACCCCACACTATAAATACCACCCAGTCGAATTGGAGGACTGTGATAGAGAAACAAAAAAAAAAAAAAAAAAAATAATAATAATAATAATAATAATAATAATAAAATAATAATAATAATAAAGAACTGGCCAGCGATGAAACATGGCAATGGCTACTGAGGGAGAGCTCAAGAAGGAAACTGAAGGAATGATAAACAGCGGCACAAGATCAGGCCCTAAGAACCAAGATATGTTCAGAGAACGGTAAATGGAAATAACATCTCACCCATATGTAGGAAGGCAATACGAAAAAACGAGACCATAAACCACATAGCAAGCGAAAGTTCAGCACTTGCACAGAACCAGTACAAAAAGAGGCATGATTCAGTGGCAAAATATGTCCACTGGAGCCTGTGCAAGAAAAACCAGCTACCTTGCAGTAATAGGTGGTACGAGCACTAACCTGAAGGAGTGATAGAAAAACGATCAGGCAAAGATCCTCTGGGACTATGGTATTAGAACAGATAGGGTGATACGTACAAAATAGACCAGACGTGACGTTGATTGACAAATCAAGAAGAAAGTATCACTCATTGATGTCGCAATACCATGGGACACCAGAGTTGAAGAGAAAGAAAAGGAAAAAATAGTTAATCATCAAGGCCTGAAAATAGAAATAAGAAGGATATGGGATATGCCAGTGGAAATTGTACCCATAATCATAAGAACACTAGGCACGATCCCAAGATCTGAAAAGGATTCTGGAAAAACTAGAGGCTGAAGTATCCCCAGGACTCATGCAGAAGAGTGTGATCCTAGAAACGGCACACATAGTAAGAAAAGTGATGGACTCCTAAGGAGGCAGGATGCAACACGGAACCCCACACTATAAATACCAGCCAGTCGAAGTGGAGGACTGTGATAGACAAAAAAAATTAATAATAATAATAATAATAATAATAATAATAATAATAATAATAATAATAATAATAATAATAATAATAATAAGTCAAAAACCCACGCCGGAAATATGATAAAAGCCATGAACACATGGGCAGTGCCAATAATCAGATACAAACGCAAGAATAGTGGAATGGACAAAGGCAGAACTGGGCAGCATAGACCAGAAAACTAGGAAACATATGATAATACACAAAGCACTACACCCAAGAGCGTATACGGAGAGACTATACATAACACGAAAGGAAGAAGGAAGAGGACTACTTAGTATAGAGGACTGCGTCAACATCGAGAACATGGTATTGCGACATCAATGAGTGATACTTTCTTCTTAATGTTGTCAATCAACGTCACGTTTGGTCTATGGCACATATCGCCTTTTGTGTATTGATACCACAGTCCACCAGGATATTTGTTCGTTTTCTATCACTAAGCTTCTCCCATTTATACTCTGTTCGTCATATTTCAGTAGTCAGAGAGAAGGCGGTCTTTTTAACTATGCTGATATTTTAACATAAATAAATTATGGTGTGGTGCCACATAAATCAGGAAAACATAAGGAAATATTTAGATTTTTATTGATTCCAAGAAATAATTCGGTATGTGATGCATATCTGATGTATGACGTCATCATCCGTTTAGTAATTTCAATTACAACTAGAATTAATTTTATGCAGAGATTTCCTTGAAGAATTACAACTACTGTTACCTCAAGAAGTGTAATGAATAATAATATTCAATTAAATTCCAATTACTACAAGCCTGCCTTCATCGCACAGCTGCCCAGGTGTAAAGGGGGCGTGGCCTAGGCAGGCAAGAGATGACAACAAGCCGATTTCCTTCGCTCCAGATGCAACCACCTTACTTGATCACGAAGTATATAAAACGTGATGCTATGTATAAATAAAGGTTTTTTGCCACGAAGGAAAAAATGAAAAAGCGAGATAGCCAAGTACTTTCGGTCCGGTTCGGACTCACATGAGGCAAAGGGTCCGAACAGGACCGAAAGTACTTGGCTATCTCGCTTTTTCATTTTTCCTTCGTGGCAAAAAACTTTATTTATATATGTATATATATATTATATATATATATATATATATATATATATATATATATATCGAGCTACAATGTCCTTTAATATCTAATTCGCTCTACCTCGGAATTAATATATTTTCATATATGCTTAACCAAAGGGGAATTTTTTCTCGATAATAGATTTGCCTGGACCAGGCGTTCCTGGGGTTTTTTGAAAGGATCCATAGGTTCGCGCCCTGGTCAGGCAAATCTATATCGAGAAAAAAATTCCCCTTTGGTTAAGCATATATGAAAATATATTAATTCCGAGGTAGAGCGAATTAGATATTAAAGGACATTGTAGCTCGATATATGTATATGAATCACGGAAATGTGATATGACTTATAATATATATATATATATATATATATATATATATATATATATATATATATATATATATATATATATATATATATATATATATATATATATATATATATATACACACCTTTATATACTATAAAGGTATATGCCACGAGGAACATATTTTAGGGCTGTTGCCTGGATTGATAAGGCGCCCTATGAGGTAATGTTAGACTTGCGATAATCTTACGTTAAGTCGGTTGTATTGCACTTCCATCTTCAATGAGTGTCTTGGGGTTTGTAGATCACTTACGAAGTCGGATATCTTCTTGTTTATGACGACGATGTGTTAAACTCATCGTAAACTCATGATGATTCGGTGAGGAGGTTCTTGTAGAAAACACGAAGTATAAAAATATATATATTCTTCTGAAGTTTTACATGGTGAAGATCAGATATGATTGTACAAGTCTTCTATGACGATAGCTTGATCGCATTCTGCCAATGATGATGGCTACTTCTGTTTCTCTCTACATGATAAAGCTTAGGTAAAGAGATACAGGTCTTCTAATGACAATAGCTAACCCTGTTCTGCCTGTCTACCATCTCTGTTACAAGTTATGAAGGAAGCAGATAGTAGCTCGAACATATGAACATACAATCAAATGAGACAGTTTCATACGAACACACATCAACAAAATGAGACACGCTACAGATCACGTAGGCCGCTTGAGCTATAGGTCACGGTGTTTGTCTCAAGCAGGAAGCTTGGACTAAAGTTTATAAACAATTGAATGACTACAGGTGACGGCATGTTATCTTAGCCTACATACTTATTGTATACGTCATCTTTAGCGTCTCTAGTCTGATCACATTCCTGCAAGCAATCTGGTTGACCTCTTTAGTTTTAGTCTTTTATATATATGGACTAACATTCCATATTTTTTATTATGTAAACACTTACACATATAACTTTTATTTATGGATCTATCACGTTCCTAACTTTCGTGATTCAGTATACACACACACACACACACACACACACACACATATATATATAGATATATATATACATATATACATACCTATATATATATATATTATATCTATAATATATATATATATAGATATATATATATATATATATATATATATATATAGATATATATATATATATATATAATATATATATGTATATATATGTATAAATGTTTAAAATAAAAATAAATTTAATAAAAAGCAAATAAAAGTGATGAAATAATAAGTAAAATATAAATAATAATAATAAAAACAAAAAATAAAACTAATAAAATATATATAATAAAATAAAAATAAAAACAATACTAATCACTATAATAAATATAAAAAATAAAAATGAAAAATGATAATTAGAACAATAAAATAATAATAATAAGCAGAATCCTTGAACATATATGGGGCAGAGGAAAGCACCATCAGCTTCCTCAAAAATACAATGGGCAACTAAAATACAGTATTTACAAACTCTGGGATAAGATTAGGAGAGGTTAACATCAGGAGAGGGATCTTCCAGGGCGACTCACTGTCCCCACTACTCTTCGTAGTAGCCATGATTCACATGACAAAAGTAATACAGAATATGGATCCAAGCACGACTTCAGCGAGAGTTTCTACGACTTGTGCAAAGTGAATGGGCACACCGCTTCCTGGTCGGGATGCCCCAAGAAAGCAGCTGCGGTTACTGCCATTGCAATGACAGGGACGGACAAATCCTTCAGTTCTAGTAGTCCTCCAGCGCAGAGCCCTATATTTGTTGCACCACCAGAGGTTCGCTATCTGCCCACCATATCCAAACTTTCAATGACACTGGTGCACATATATCCATCATTCGAGAGGATGAGATTCCTTACAGAGCTCGGGTTGACAGGCACCAATTCGTCACAAAGGAAAGCCTCAACCACGTTAAAATGGTCTTGCCTACTGTCTGGTCGAGAGTCAACCGACCTCACCGCTCTAAGGTATGTACTATGGAGGTTATACCGTCCTGCTAGGACAAGATTTTAAGCCTGTGCCAATAGACCAGACGTGACGTTGATTAACAACATTAAGAAAAATGTTTCACTCACTGATGTCGCAATACCATGTGACACCAGAATAAAAAAGGAAAAAAGATGAAAAGTATTATAGAGAGAGAGAGAGAGAGAGAGAGAGAGAGAGAGAGAGAGAGAGAGAATGACTTTGATATCATAGTATATCTATAAAGACTGATATATACATATGTACACTGATTTTGACCCTACATGTGAAAATGACCTCCATAGGTCATGTTTAAGTAGTGCCAATGAATAGTCAGAATCCAGACTTGGAATAAAAATATATCCTTGAAAACCTCTACGGGTTATACAACGAATGTTTAACTGCAGCCTCTGGCATCTTTGAATAAAATTAAAATTGACTTTCATAATTACCTATTTTAGACATGCCAACCTTCGGTGCGTTCTTCAGCAGCTTAAGCAAGAATGAGAAAATCATAATTATGAAAATAGACCTACATAATATTAATGCAGCTGAGTCAGATATTACTTTTAATTTAAAATGTTTAAAAGATGGTATACTTCAAGAAAAAGGGTAAAAATAAGGAAATAATATCGATGTAAATTAAAATTTAAAAATATAAATAAGAATAATAAAAATGTAGTATAGATAAAATAATATTAATAAAAATAAACCTGAAATTAATAATTATAAATAAAAAAATAATAAAAATTAATAAAAATAACAAATATAAAATATATTAAAATACATACAACTAGTAAGATGATAAGAATGCAATTTAATAACACAAGCAATAACTGTAAAAATATAAAAAAATTATAAAATTATCAAAATAATAAATACAATTAGTAAAATATAATATTAATTATATTTTAGAATATAAATAATATAGATGAAAATAGAAATAAAAAATAAATAAAAATAAATTGATTAAAATTAAAAATAAATAATAATTTTTTAAAAACAAATAAGTAAATAAATAAATTAATAAATAAATAAAAGATATAAATAAAAATAACCACATAAATAAATAATTAATTAATTAATTAAAATTAAAGTTAATAAAAAATAAGAAAGATAAACAAATAAACATAAAAATAAGTAAATAAAAAGAAATAAACACATAAAAAATTATTAAATAAATAAAAAAATAAATATATAAATAAAAATTGTATACAAAAATAAATAAATAAAAAGTAGATAACTAAAAATAAATAACATTAAACAAAAAATAAGCAAATTAATAAATAAATAAAAATACTAAATATACAAAGAAAAAAAATGAATAATAAATAAATAAATAAATAAATAAATAAATCATACAAAAATAATTAAACAAATGAAAATGCATGAAAAAATACAAATAAATGAATAAATAAAAAAAAATAAGTGAATGAATAACTAAAATAAATAATTTATAAATAAATAAAGAAAGAAAATTAGTAAATAAAACATAAAAATAAATAAATTCATAAATAAACATATACATAAATAAATAAAATAAAAATAACAAAAATGAAAATAAATTAAAAAATAAATAAAGAAAGAAAGAAAAACAAAAAAATAAATAAATAAATAAATATATGAAATAAATATATAAAAATATATATAAAAATAAAAATGTAAATGAAAAAAAAAAAAATAAATAATAAATAAATATATAAAAATAAATAAATTAATATAAATGAATAAAAAATAAAAGCAAATAAATAGACTAATAAAAAATTAAATTAAATAAATAAATTATAGATAAAAAAATTAATAAAAAATAGATAAATAAATAAAAAAAATAAATTAAAATAAATTCATACTTAAAAATAAATATACAAACAAATATATAAAATGACTAAATAAAAAATATAAAATAAATAAATAAATAAAAACAAATATATAAAGAAACAAATAAATAAATAATAAATATAAATAAACAAAAATCAAATAATGAAATTAGATAAGAATAAATAAAATAAATAAAATCAATAAAAATAAAAAAAAATGCATTAGAAAATAAATAAATAAAAACGAATAAATAAATAAACAAATAATAATAAATAAATAAATAAAAGAAATAAAATAAAATAATAAAAATATAAAAATAATAAGAATTAAGTAAATAAATAAATAAATAAATAAGAAGTATATTAAATTGAATAAATAGATAAATAAATAACAGAAAAATTTAATAAATAAGAATATAAATAAAATAAATATAATAAAAGAATAAAAAACGACAGTAAAAACTATAATAAATATAAAAAAACATAAAAATTAATTAGGACAATAGATTAATATGATAAGCATAAGAGTAAGAATATTATAAAACATACAAATAAAGTAGAAGTAAAATTAAAAGTAATATGAATAAAAAAATAAAATTAATTAAAATACTTATTTACATTACCAAAATAAAATATAAAAACAATAATATAAAATAAATACAATTCCCTTAAAAACATAAACAAAAATATAAACTACTAACAATATGAAAATAAAATAATAATAGTTGACAATAAAAAATAAATGAGTAATAAAATAAAAAATAAAAATGAAAATAATAACAATAATACTATAAATTATAAAAATAAAACAAAAATAAAATAATGATAAAAAATATATAAAAAATATATAAAATAAATGGTTATATTAACAATAAGAATAAAAAAATCAATGATAATAGCAAATTTAAAATAATAATAAATAAAATTAAAAAATATTGAAACTAAAATATATAAAATAAGGAAAGGTATAAATAAAACTAATAATACAATAACAATAAATTGAAATTAAATTAAAATATTTAAAATAAAATAAATTTCATGAAAACCAGATAAAAATGTTTAAATAACAAGTATAATATAAATAATAATAAAAAGGAAAAAATTAAAATAATAAAATATATATAATAAAAAAATGGTACTAATAACTATATAAATATAACAATAAAAATGAAAAAATAAGCAGAATCCCTAAACATATATGGGGCAGAGGAAAGCACCATCAGCTTCCTCAAAAATACAATGGGAAACTGGAATACAATACTTACAAGCTCTGTAATAAGACTAACGAGATTAAAATCAGGAGAAGGATCTTCCAGGGCGACTCACTGTCCCCAATACTCTTCGTAGTAGCCATGATTCACAAGACAAAAGTACAACAGAAGATGGATCCAAGCACGACTTCAGCAGGAGTTTCTGCGACTTGTGCAAAAGTGCATGGGCACGCCGCGTTTCTGGGCGAGATGCCCCAAGAAAGCAGCTGCGGTTACTGCCATTGCAAGACAGGGACAGAAAATCCTTCAGTTCTAGTAGGCCCTCAGGAGCATGGCTCTATATTTGCTGCACTTCTCAGAGGTCACTATCCTGCCCACTAGGTCCGAGCTTTCGATGACACTGGTGCGCAGATATCCATCATTCGAGAGGATGAGATTCCTTACAGAGCTCGGGTTGACAGGCACCAATTCGTCACAAAATTAAGCCCCAACCACGTTAACATGTTCTTACCTACTGTCTGGTCGAGAGTCACCCGACCTCACCGCTCTAAGGTATGTACTATGGAGGTTATACCGTCCTGCCAGGACAAGATTTTAAGCCTCCTCCCACCTTTTCACAGTCCCAGGGCCCTCGCAGTTACTTACACACCTCCAGACCAATCCTACAGTCCTCCAGGAACTAAGATATCTACAAAGAGAAGTAGCGTAATCCCTACTCAATATCCCAGAAGCATCTTTGTGTACTTTGCTGAACATGTGTAGGAGAAGTCTCCTGATGTTTGGTGCTGGCGTGGTTCTTTATAGCCCCCTCTTGGGCGTCACAGAAGAGTCTCTTACACTGGTGCAAGCTGGTCATACAAAAGCTGGGCATAAATAAGGTGGTTGCATCTAGAGCGAAGGAAATCAGTTTGTCGTCATCTCTTCCTTGCATAGGCCACGCCACTTTACACCTGGGCGGCTCTGCGATGAAGGCAGGCTTGTAGTAATTCTAATTTAATTGAAATGTTGTTCATTACACATACTTACAGTAACTGTAATTGCAATTTATCAAAGATATCTCTGCTTAATATTAATCCTAGTGTAATTGAAATTTGCTAAGCGAATGATACTACAGATATGACGTCACATACTGAAATGTTTACAGAAATCAATAAAAATCTAAACATTTCCTTATGTTTTTCTTATTTATGTGGCAGTCACTATAATTTAGCGATTTTAAAGTGTCAACATAGTTAAAAAAGACCTGCTCCCCTCTTTCAGAACTGAAATATGACGAACAGAGTGTAAATAGGAGGAGCTTAGTGATAGAAAACGATCAAGCAAATATCCTCGGGGACTGTGGTATCAATACACAAAAGGTAATACTTGCCAATAGACCTGGCGTGACTTTGATTGACAACATTAAGAAAAAAGTATCACTCACTGATGTTGCAATACCAAGTGACACTAGAGTAGAGGGAAAGATTTGAAAGGTATCAGGACAGAGAGAGAGAGAGAGAGAGAGAGAGAGAGAGAGAGAGAGAGAGAGAGAGAGAGAGAGAGGAGAGAGAGAGAGAGAAACTTTGATCTATAGTATATCTATAAAGACTGATATATGATATATAAATTTGTACACTGATCTTGACCCTGCATGTAAAAATTACCTCCATAGGCACTATACTAGCCTATTTAAGTAGTGCCAAGGAATAGTCAGAATCTAGATTTGGAATAAAAATTGACCCTTGAAAAACACTACGGGTTCTACAACAAGTGTTTAACTACAGGCTCCAGGTTAATTTTTACAGGAAGCTTCTCTTCAGAGAGTTTACGACAGGATGTGTCCCTTTAGTTAGGGTAGTTCGAGGTACACTTCATTAAACATGTCAAAATCTTATTTGGAATATGATCTCACTTACTTTGATTTGGAATAAGTAGTGCATATTTTTACTCCTTATTGTAAAAAAATGTCACACACTGAATTATCATACTTCTCTCTCTTTCTCTCTCTCTCTCCTCTCTCTCTCTCTCTCCTGATATGAGAATCACAGACTGTCATGATCAAGAACAAGAAAGAAAAAAAAATATTTGTAAAAATGAAACAAGACAGGAAATTATTATTTCTCCTCAATTGGTATTCCTTTGGCATATTGGCAGAATAAAAATCCTTTTCAGTGATAAATATAATTTTACTCATATATTACCTGAAAAAAATCTGGAAAACAACATATGAGCATAACTCTATTTTCTAAAATATCACGCCTTTTCTTCAGGAAAAGCAACGCATTTCTTTGCGCTATTTTCCAATAATGAAAACGTGATCTTAAAATTTTGTGAGCGGGAGATGGGAAGGGAATTCTCCCTTGCAGTCCGAAGAG
>NC_061105.1:48075294-48090294 GCF_015104395.2 Macrobrachium nipponense | reverse complement strand
ACAGCTAGCGTCGAGAGAGAGAGAGAGAGAAAGAAAGGAAAAGACTAGACGTGAGTGTTCATTGCCATATCCCCTGTAAGTGCCGTCAGTGGAACTCATGCATGCCTTGTAGGCATTACTTAATTAAGGTTCTTTTGCAGAGTCCTTTCGGCCCCTAGTTGCAACCTCATTCATTGGCCTCACAGGTCCCAGTGCTTGGCCTTTGGCCTAAATTCTATACTGAACTTAATTCATTCATTGTTGTATCAAAATGTATACCTACAAAACGGGAGAGCCTCGACGCAATACCCCTCCTCCTCCAAGGGAATTGAAACCATTCATAAGATATTCATAAGATATTCTCTCGCTGACATGTTGAGTATTTACATAGCTGGAGTGACCATTTCTCTTTTCCCATTATATGGATGGGGTACCTGATTTCCATTCTCATTTCCGGTGCCCTTCCGAGTGGCTCCTAAGTGTCCTTCCCATTAATGGCGTTTGTCCGGAGGAATCGGTGCGCATGCGCGCGCGTCATTTATTTCCGAAGAGAGACGGGGGAGTTCATTCCCTGAACTGCGATTTTCGTTCCTTTCGTTCGCATTTGATTATTATTATTAATTGTGAATGAAAGTGTGTCCAAGACATTCTGCTATAATATATTCATCTTAATGTGGATTTTTATTAAAAACTGACAGCTATATATAATGTTTGCCCTCAGTTTTCAAGCTTCTCTTGGCTGTACCCACTTAATCCCTGGATAATACAAAAGACGCAATTTGATCGTCAAACATTATTCCAAGGAAAGAGCTCATCAAATCCGTCAGCATTTCTGATAAGAGAAAATCACTTTCATATTTACTAATATGAAAACCAATACATCTCTCCGTCTGTCTCTATCCCAGCTACTAAATGAAACAAAATCCTGTGAAGTGTGTGTGTGTGTATTTGTATCTGTCTCTCTCCCAGCTACTAAATGACACGTACGTGTGTGTGTGTGTGTGTGTGTGTGTGTGTATGTGTGTGTGTGTGTGAAGGATTTGTTTGTTAAGATAAATCTGAGGTGCATAAAGAATTTAAATTTTTTTAGATACAAATTCCCCATTTCAGAATTATTCCAAACAGATGATTGTATAAAATGTAGTCCTTAGTAATCTTCTTATGTTTTTATGATAGTTAGTCTTAAGAAATTTTGAGTCTGAGAAGAGACGCAGAGACAGGAATAGATCAATATATTTTGCAGTGATGTTTCTCCATTCAAAAGTCTAATAGCAAAAAATAGTTTAACAAGTTATTTGACATTTTAGTTAATTCCACACACCCTTACTACAGAATAAACTCAGTAGAACCTTGCCTTTGAATTCTTGTTCATTGTTTAAATACGCGTACACACGACACCGCCTCCAGTTGGAGAGACGTCGAACTCTTAAAACACTGATGAAGAGTCTCTCCTGATAAAGTCACGAAGGAATTTACTTAGGTCAGTAAGAAGCCGAGGCGTTCTGGTGACTGAAGCCCCTGCCACACGAGGGGCTAAGACACGACGGGCACTCTGATTTGCCCGCAATTCTCTCGCTTTTCAACAGTGTTGCCAGATCAAAGAATCCAAGGCAGGCAGTAGTTCAGGCGGGCGAACCTATGACTTGGACCACACTCTTGATCGCCATCCACTCGCAAAATTAGTAACAGCGTCTGCCCCCTGTGTGGAAGGAGCTTAAATTAAGAGCCCTTATAGGAGGACGTGTGACCTCTGGTGCTTGTGCATTTGGAGGTTCCTTTTTTATGTCAGTATATTGACAGTTTTAGAATTTTTAGAATTTTCTTTCTCAATGATTAATGGAATTTAGTTGTGAATGAAGGCACTCTGAACTTTCAGCCATTCAGCTTTTAGGACATTTAAAAATATCAGAGTGGTTGGACAGCAAAATTTTATTAACGGAGCGGAGTGGGGGCAAAGTAAGATGTACAAAAAGTGAGTGCAACTTGGCGCCGAAGGTACACTGCAAAAGATTTTTAGTAATGCCTACAGTGCGCCATGTAAGATTTAGCGATACTATCTCTCTCCGTTGGGCGCGTCCATGTAAACTAAGTTTCTAAACTATCTGAAGTTAGGTAGAGTATAGAGTATATGTAAGTATATGTAGAGTACAGTATGTAAGTATATGATTTAATATTTAATCAGCATTGTTGACTTTGTAAATCACTAGTAATAGCATTTCATAATCTTTATAAGGGTACAGTTGTTTACTTCATCGAAAAATAACAGCATATTAACTTGCAACAGACCCAAACAGGTGGTAGTAAGCGGCAATTGGGAGTAATGCGGTCAGAAAGCCTATCTTTGGCAATGCCTCTCCACACTGTTGTCAGGACCCTCCTCAAAGGGCGATCCTTCTTCCCAGAAAAACAACTACAACTGGTGTTCTCCAAAGATAAGAGTCACAATAAATGAAATAACAGTCTGTGTGCAAATATTGACAGGGATACAAATACAACAAGTAAAAATGTTATATTATATTTAACAAACACTAACACAGAAATGATTACCGGAACCACTAGAAATACAAAGATATATGAATAACAAAAAAGTATGAATATAGTCATCAAAAGACCCACACTAAAAATAATTAAAGCACCAAACCAGACATTCTTGAAAATAAGGTCTGAAAAAGAAAAAACTTACCAGAAAATAACGGCCAGAAAGAACCCAAACATTTAACAAAATTAAGAGAAAAAACTTACCAGAAAATAACGGCCAGAAAGAACCCAAACAATTAACAAAATTAAGATAAACTAAACAAATGTAAAGTATCCATTAAGAGTTTTACACCCCACCGAGATTCTCATAAGGGAAACCACCTTGATCCAGTAGGACGTACGTGGGCGACAAAGGAACGGGAAGGTATGCCCCGCTATCCTCCAAATATCTGCAGACTAAAGGGCGACCTCCTCAAAATAGCTCAATGTCTCTCAGACGTCACAAATCTTCGTCACTGGACTCGGAATACTCGACGGAAATCGAAAACAGGACTCTTAGAATAAACAGGCCAAAGATAAAACAACAGGAATGGGGTAACTCTTAACAACGTGGAGGAAGAAAACTCAAAACCCCTGATGGGGACTACTATAATAAATGGCAAATCAGGATAAACTAAAGATAATAAACCACAACTAAAACAAAAACAAAACAGAAATAGCAAAGTTCTAACAGCTATGAACTCTGAAGTCATTTCGTATTTTCCTCTTGTTAAGAATACCTGAGAATTACAGCACATTTTCTGTGATCGTCCAAATACTCATTCATGAAATATTCTGGCCAAAGGTTGATCGAATTCTGAAAATGTCGGGAGGTTGGAAATATACCATGCGCTGGAAACGTTGCCGCAGAAAACATTGATAACTGGAGTGTCAATGTATACATTTCCAAGGACTGAGTCACTTTCGCAAAGATGATGCAACACCGAATCGTTTTTCGTTCCTGATTTGTTTTTCGTTCTCATCTCTTTTGATGTTCTCACATTCTCTTTCTTGATTCTCATCCACTTCACCGGAACAAGATGATAACGGAAGTGATTTACCATCTTTTATTGCAGCTTCTTTGCCCCCCTTTCTTTCTCAACGAAAAGAGGAAAATGAGACTCTTTTATTAATTTTTTCTTCTTGATTTCCTTGTTCCTCGATGCCTGAAGTGGAATGAGAACTATGTTAATTTAGGTTCTTTCTCGGTATATTTCTTCTAATGCATAAAGAATAATAGGACCTTTAATATTCTGTTCACTACGTTTTGGGATTCCCTCATCTTTCCCCTATTTCTAGTCTCAGTAATGAAGGTGAAGGAAAGCTTTAAGATTAAACGGGCGGAATTCTTTGTCGCAGAAAACATGGAGAAGGAAAAGACATTTTCGATGTATTTGTGAGACTTTTTTTTTTTTTATCCACCCCCTCCCCCTGTTAAAAGTATGCAGTTCAAAGGATGCTATTTTGCCTCTGATTCCCCTGTACTATTTTTTTACTTCTTCCTCATACCGTGAATAGACGAAATGGAAAGAGGAGGGCGTAATAACAAAGTAGAAAAAAAAATTAATAACTTTCTCTAGTTACCTAAAAATAATCAAAGAAATATCATGGACGAATAATTCACTGATATAGTAATGCTCGCTCTCTCTCTCTCACAGCTTTCCTCAGCTTAGTGGAGCTATACTTTCTCTCCCCTCTCCCCCTCACATTCCGACCCCTCCCTAACTTTCCAGTGAACCGCCCATCAAAAGAATAGTTTGGCCGGAAGTAGAGCCTGACTTGAAGGACCCACTCACTCCTCCTCTGCTCAGCCGGATCCGACAGACCCTTTTTCGGTCTTTGACTTTCATCACCTGAGGTCTACTGAAATAGTTAACCACTATTTCATTTGCTTGTGTCATCCCAATTTCATAGATTTATAGAGACGTATATAGTAAAATTATTTGTACCCGTTAAGTGCTTTTAAGCAAGTGAAAATCTACTTTTAAGGTGGGATGCAAATTCGCAGAGAGAGAGAGAGAGAGAGAGAGAGAGAGAGAGAGAGAGAGTGTGTCCATTTGTTTATCAATTTGTTACTCGGTATTATATGTCCTCCTAATTGGTAAGTTATAGAGAAAAGCACGAGAGAGAGAGAGAGAGAGAGAGAGAGAGAAGAAAATTATGATTCTGAATACAGCAAAAAAAAAAAAAAAAAAATAGTAAAGTAAAAGAGTAATTTGAATGACTTAAGAGGAAGCTAAAAATCAATATTATGAGGAAATAATGAATGATATATAAACAAATTCCCTCTCAGTACATCCTTAGACAACCTCGATCTAACTTTTTGTCTGATGAATGGTTTCCTTTGTTACCTTCTGAAGAAGAGGTATCAAACAGATCTGCATTTTTCTTTGAACTCAGAGAATGAAGAAAATAAACGCTTTCAGGGGCCGTACAGCCAAGACGAAAGGGTTCCACTTCTGTGGTCGTTCATTAGACAGGAAGAGAAAAGTTGGATGAGGCGTTACTCCTCGTGGATGTCGAGTGAAATTCCATTTCGTCGCTTCAGACTGGATGGAAACTACAGGAAATGTTCCCCAAATTGAAACTTTCCACAGAATCAAGAGGCGTTACTGCATCATCTCTCTCTCTCTCTCTCTCTCTCTCTCTCTCTCTCTCTCTCTCTCTCTCTCTCTCTCTCTTTCTTCTCACCCAGCATTCTCATTTACCTCAGTTTCGTGACTAGATAGTTTCTTTTTCGTTTAAGCTTGAAAATGTGCAGCGCCATTCTTTTCCTAACTCAATTATGCATTTGATTATTGCTTCATTTGTCTGTGTATTGTATCCTTAATTTTTACTCGTCGATAGTATTCCCTGGTCATAGCAAGAAATTCTTCACAAATTCAAAGATAAAGTCACTTTCTTTGGGTGAAGCATTGGTCTTCACAGAGATAACTATTCCTTAACTTTTCCTCTTCATTCTACCCCAAAGAAAACGGCTTAAAAATCAACCGAGTATTTTTCACTTTTTCTGTTTTAAAAAAATATTTAGGGGGAAAAGTTTCCTGAATTTCATATTTCCTGGTGTGAGGGAAAGCAGGTATGAAAAACTGCGCTTAAAAATCTCGGTTATTTGTAATTTTTGGTATTTTCGAATTTTGACTTCTTTGCCTCTCATTGGTGGAAACTATTCTCCTCCTCTTTATGTTTTCGTCTTACCTCTTGTTTTGTTTTCCTCTCTTCTTGGTTTTGTTTTCCTGTTTCTTTTCCTGCATAGATAGCAGAAATAATCATTGTCGGTCATTATCAAGTTTCCTTTAGGAAACTTGATTTAATGACGTGTGTTACTAAATACAGTCGTTCTTGATAAAGGATTTAAAAAAGTCAGTTCTGTGTATGTGTGTGTTTGTATGTGTGTGTATGTGTGTGTGTGTGCAGATGCCTCGATCTGAGACCGCTTTAATGACGTGTTACTAAATACAGTCGTTCTTGAAAAAGGATTAAAAAAACAAACCTCTCTCTCTCTCTCTCTCTCTCTCTCTCTCTCTCTCTCTCTCTCTCTATCAGTGTATGTGTGTGTGTGTGTGTGTGTGTGTGTGTGCGTGTGTGTGTGTGTGTAGTCTAACATTAAATTGAAGGCATTTACTGGCTAGATCTCCAGTTGTAATGTGAATTAACCTCTTCCTCATCTGAATTCATGTTCCTCTGTCGGGATAACTCTACTTAACCTGTTATCAAGATGCAAATTGTTACCTTTCATCAATGTTATAAAAAAGATGCTGGATATATAGAGTTTATGAATAGCTTACTCTTGGCTGGTATGCATGTGGTGGCATTAGCTCAGAGGCTCTTGAGAATGAAGGCGTTCAGGTGAACATTCTGTTTCATTCGCTAAAATTTCTGTGATCAAGTGGCTCTGGAAATTGTATTTCTTATCACATATTGATAATTGAATCATATTCTTCCTTCTAATTGAAATGTGTAGAAGTTTCTTTAGGAGCAGAGAGTGTCTATTCAATTCATCACATTCTTCTCTATTCTCAGAGAGAGAGAGAGAGAGAGAGAGAGAGAGAGAGAGAGCGAGAGAGAGAGAGAGAGAGAGAGGGAGAGAGTCCGCTGTAATTTCAAGTTTTGTCCTACTGTATTTGCTACTTTAATCAGTTTTGAGTGTCTAAACTATGAATGAAAGTTTAACATGCATAAATAAATGTTATTCCTGTAAATGCCGAGAGAATTATCTATTCCCTTAAGATGATATTAATTTACTTTTACATATTCGATGTAGTTTCAATGCGAGATTAAGACAGTAATATATATAATGAACCATTTTACAAAGGCTATGCCCGTCTGTTTCTGAAACTTACTATTGTATAAAGTTGTGTTTGTTTATGAATTTTGCGTAATTCGTCACTCGTTAAAACTTTAGCACAATAGACACTCGAATGGGTTTTAATACGGTGATAACTTTCCCTGACTGAGAGAACTAAAATGAACGAAGTCTGGTTTGTTTTCTTTAAAAATTCGTAGTCAATCGCAATTTGTTAAGTAAGCTATTCGTAATTAAAGATCGTTATTTTTTTAGGAATGACATATTGGACTAATTTGTCACCCTTGATATATTACGCTTACCAACAACAACAAAATATTTATTCACAATATATCTACTTACAATACATTTTCACAAAATGTAGTTTGTTTTCGTTAAAAAATGAGTCGATCCGACAGCGTTTTATTTACAAATAACATATTGGTATTATTACACTCGCAAGAAAAATATTCATCCGTATTGTGTATATTTTCGTAGTATATTTGCATTTTTAGATTTCTGTAAAAGAAAACTATTGAAAGGGCTTTGCCTGTCCGTCCGCACTTTTTTCTGTCCGTCCCCAGACCTGCAAACTACTGAGGCTAGAGGGCTGCAAATTAGTATGTTGATCATCCACCCTCCAGTCATCAAACATACCAAATTGCAGCCCTTCAGCCTCTGTAGTTTTTGTTTTATTTAAGGTCAAAGTTAGTCACGATCGTGTGCCTGGCACCGCTACGGGCTACCGCCTGGCTGTGGCTGAAATTTTCATGGGCCGCTGTTGAGAGTTTCATGGGCCGTGGCTGAGAGTTTCGTACAGCCTTATACGCTGTACAGAAAACTCAATTGCGCCGAAGAAACATCAGCGCACTCTTTTGACTAGTTTTCTTTCGTGTTTAAGATTCAACTTTCAAATTTACAAACTTAAAATCATCCAATGGCGGGGGAAGGGACGGTGCTGAATATTTCTCTCTTCTTTGTGGTTTGGTTCCAGTGGTGAAGGGAGTCGGCTGGATGGACAATTCGCTTCGCTACTCGGCCGAAGAGACATTTCAGATCCTTGGGTCAATATAGGATTAAGCAGCATTTGCATCAGCCTGTGTGTATATATTACGGCGCATAAATAGAAAGAGGTCTGGGTACTTATCACAATGTAACTGACAGACTACGGTCATAGAATGCCTTGTATTTGTGTTATGTGTATGACTGATAGCTTTGAAATCTATTTATATTTACATTACAGAATCTATGTCCCTCTTGTATTATATATATATATATATATATATATATATATATATATATATATATATATATATATATATATATATATATATATATATATATACACACACACACACATATATATACATATATATATATATATATATATATATATATATATATATATATATATATATATATATATATATGTATATATATATCCTTTTTCATGTTTTTAATCGGCTGAAGCTTCTGGCAATTCTGTATTCCGAACCATTTATTATCATATGTGAACGGAACGAACCTTCTTTTTTCAACAACAAATTCAAGAACCAGTTTCCCCATCGTCCTCGTCATTCCACGATGAACTCTGGTTATTAAATAATTTCGTAGTCTTTTGACTATTCCCGCATCCAACAATTTCCGGAATGCTGAAGTTCACATTTGATTCTTAGGTAGTTTTGATTTTTTTAAAAAATTTGTTTTCATGTGTTAATACCTTTCGAATCAAAACAATTTTGGTAATTTAATCTAACCCCCAGTTACGTCAACGCGCACAGAGCGAGTAAAGGCTACTGTCGCCATGCGCAAAGACACCTTGAAATGCCGGTAGATAACCGCAACATATTTCGTAACTTTCATATCACCAAACAAATAAATCCTACAGAGACTATCGTAACAAAATTAAGGTTTCTCGTCCACTCCAGAATACACAGACAAAAAATCATATCGTAGCTAGAACGATTTCTTCACTGAAATAAATTACATCAGTCCTCAATCAATTCTGTAGTTCCATGAACTGGATTTGAGCGGAATTGTAAGAATGATTCAGATAATGATTTTTTTGAACCGGAAATGGTATTCATCTGGCCAGGGATTGGATGTGGCAATGTTCAGAACATCTTGCAGTTCCTGTTAAACCTGAACTTAATCGTTATGTACCGTATTTAACTGTAAATTCAACTGAACATTCACACTATTATGTACAATGATGTTGCTGAGAGATAAGTGCTATAGGACTTTAACATAGATTTTATTTTCTTTTATTAGTCATAATGCTGAATAAAACACCGAAATATACCATGAAGAGTTTTTCCCTATTTAAACCGTATTTTTGTGGAAGGAATCTGAAATTCGTTGTGCTGGAAACTACATAATGTTTAGTTTGGGTAAATTATTAAATTTTTTACCTATGGCTGGGAAGCTTCGTATTTCTCTACCATTTTGTAATGAATAATGTAATTTTCTACGTGTTTTTATATAAACATGGGATAGAGAGTTTTTTCTTTTTTTCTATTTTTTTAGTAATATGACTTTTAATTAAATATAGCGATGATGGCTTAGGGAATCTCTCGGAATATAAATGGAGAATGAGTTCTTTGGCGGTAGAATAGGTCTCTCTCTCTCTCTCTCTCTCTCTCCCTCTCTCTCTCTCTCTTAATATTTTTTGAAAATACATTTCCTTTTAGCAATAAAAAAAAAAAAACTTTCTTCTGAGACGACCTTTGAAAGAAATTCATGTATCTCAGAAAGTAAAAATCCTCAGCTTTCTGTTGAAATGAATGACCCTTTTACAGAGGGAAATGAATGATCTTTTTACGGAGGGGAATAAATGACCTTTTTACGAGGGAAATAAATTACCTTTTTACGGAGGGAAATGAATTACCTTTTTATGGAGGGAAATGAGATTAACACTTTTTAACGAGGGAAAGGGAAATGAATGACCTTTTTGCAGATTGAAATGAGTTGCCTTTTTACGGAGGAAAATGCATTAACCTTTTTAACGGAGGGAAAATGAATTACCCTTTTTACGGGGGAGGGAATGAATTACCCTTTTTACGGAGGGAAATGAATTGATTACCCTTTTTATACGGAGGGAAAACTGGAATTACCCTTTTTTTACGGGAGGGCCATGAATTACCCTTTTTAACGGAGGGAAACTTTTTCATTACCCTTTTTACGGAGGAAATGTTAACCTTTTTTCCGAGGGAAAAGAAGGTTACATTTTTACGGTAGGGCGAAATGATGATCTTTTTGCAGAGGGAAATAAGTTACCTTTGTACTGAGTGAAAATGAATTACCTTTTTATGGAGGGAAATAAATTACCTTTTTAGGGAGGGAAATGAGTTACCTTTTTACGGAGGGAAGTGAGTTACCTTTTTACGGAGGGAAATAAATTACCTCTTTATGGGAAAAAACGAATTACCTTTTTATGGAGGAAAATGCATTACCTTTTTATAGAGGGAAATGAATTATCTTCTTACGGAGGGAAATGCATTACCTTTTTGCAGATGAAAATAAATTACCCTTTTACGGAGGAAAATGCATTACCTTTTTATGGAAGGAAATTAATTACTTTTTTACAGAGGAAAATGAATTACCTTTTGCAGATGGAAATAAATTACCTTTTTGTGGAGGGAAAATGAATTACCTTTTTTGGAGGGAAAATGAATTACCTTTTTCGGGGGGTAATGAATTACCTTTTTCGGAGGGAAAATTAATTACCTTTTTCGGATGGAAATGAATTACCTTTTTTGGAGGAAAATGAATTATATTTTTCTGAGGGAAATGAATTACCTTTTTCGGAGGGAAATGAATTACCTTTTTCGGAGGAAAATGAATTACCTTTTTCGGAGGGAAATGAATTGCCTTTTTTCGGAGGGAAAATGAATTATCCTTTTCGGAGGGAAAATGAATTACCTTTTTTCGGAGGAAAATGAATTACCTTTTTCGGAGGGAAATGAATTGCCTTTTTCGGAGGGAAAATGAATTACCTTTTTCGGAGGGGAAATGAATCACTTTTTCCGGGGGGAAATGAATTACCTTTTTCGGAGGAAAATGAATTACCTTTTCGGAGAAAAATGAATTACCTTTCGAAGGGAAATGAATTACCATTTTCGGAGGAAAAGGAATTACCTTTTTTGGAGGGAAATTAATTACCTTTTTCGGAGGGAAATTGAATTACCATTTTTTCGGAAGAAAATTAATTACCTTTTTCATAGGGAAAATGAATTACCTATTTTGGAGGGAAAATGAATTACCCTTTTCGTAAGGAAAATTAATTACCTTTTTCGGAGGGAAAATGAATTACCTTTTCGGAGGGAAAATTAATTACCTTTCTCGGAGATAATGAATTACCTTTTTCGGAGGGAAGTGAATTACCTTTTTCAGAGGGAAATGAATTACCTTTTTTGGAGAGAAAATGAATTACCTTATTTCGGATGGAAATGAATGACCTTTTTGCTGAGGGAAATAAATTAACTTTTTATGGGGGAAATTGAATTACCTTTTTATGGAGGGGAATAAATTACCATTTTACGAAGGAAAATGCATTACCTTTTTACGGAGGGAAAACGAATTACTTTTTTACGGAGGGAAATGAATTACTTTTTTACGGAAAAGAAAAGTTAAGTATATCTTAGTTTTACCAGACCACTGAGCTGATTAACAGCTCTCCTAGGGCTGGCCCGAAGGATTAGATATTTTTACGTGGCTAGGAACCAATTGGTCACCTAGCAACGGGATCTACAGCTTGTTGTGGGATCCGAACCACACTATATCGAGAAATGAATTTCTATCGGCAGAAATAGTTTCCTCTGATTCCGCGTTGGCAGAGCTAGGAATTAAACTTCGGACCACCGGATTGGCAGCCTAGCGTGAAAATTACGGAGGCAAATGCATTACCTTTCTACGGAGGGAAATGAATTACCTTTTTGCAGAGGGAAATAAATCACCTTTTTACGGAGGGAAATAGATTACCTTTTTACGGAAGGAAATGAATTATTTATATACGGAGAGAAATGGGGCGAAGCTTGTTTTTGTCCAGAACATAAATAATCGATTGAACAATGGATTAATATTTGTGTTTGTGAGAGAGAAGAAGTGGGAGTGAGGGTGAATGCTTTTGGAAGATTATTGAAGGGGATTTTCTCGACGAGAATGAAGGAGACAATGAAATTGCTGTGGGATTCACGAGAATCTGACAGACTGACATTTTTCTTTGACTTCGTTATTCTCTGGGTTTCATAGATCTTCAATGGGAGCGTTTAATTCTAAAGGTTAAAAGGTGTTCAGTGAAAATGGTTATCATTCAGTGTCAAATCAAGAGTAGACGAGAAATACGCATCGATTTGGAATTCTTGAACAATGTGTTAATTAAAAGACGCAAATCAATGCTAGTGAATATCTCCAAATCATCTCAGTAAATAACTCCTTTCCAAGAGAAAAATGAACTCCGATTTATAAAAAAGATAAAATGAAAACACAAAACACGTTTCTCTCACTGGAAGCAGAATAGTTGCAACAGCAGGATTCGACTCAGTTTCCTATTGAAAGCAATTAATTAAGAACAGCTTCTGGTAATATCAGGACACTGGACAAATGCTTTATCTCATAAGACCTTTTTCCAGTTCTTAAGATGTTCTTAGGTTATAATTTAATCACCTACGAAATACCTGCCTCGATCGTTTTAATTATATATCTCCTCGACTTTTTCTATGAAGTTTATGAAGTTTTGGTGAGTTTGGCTTCTGATTTGCATAATGACGCTTTGATTGAAGTTCGTTACTGGAATATTGATGAAGTTCATTTTAAATCTATTTGTCAGGTGTATTCATTAACTTTTTCTTTTCTTTTCTTGATAAATATACATATTCAATATATATATATATATATATATATATATATATATATATATATATATATATATATATATATATATATATATATGTGTGTGTGTGTGTGTGTGTGTGTGTGTGTGTGTGTATATATATATTGAATATGTGTGTATATATATATATATATATATATATATTTTATATATACATATATATATATATATACTATATATATATATATATATATATATATATATATATAAATTCACTATCAATGCCCTTTTGCTCATTCGCTACGCAAAGCAAATTTTAATAATAAAATATAAACAAGGCAGAGAAAACCAGAAATTCCTGTTAAGTTGTTGTTCATTCTTTCTTAATACGTAGAAGCACACAGTATGATCTATATAAAAGCATAATATATTCTGGAAGCACAATCATTACTACCTGCACAGGGAATTCTGTTTAACAAAGGTATTATTATTTTTTTATTTTATGAGCTCATCAAATTTTCCCACCTCCCTTAGTACAGCATTATTAAAAGCAATCTCATGTAGTATGCTTGCTTTTGTCTGGAGAGCTTTGCTTCCTGGAAGAAAACTAATTGGAATTAAAAACAAAATCCAGAGAAAAATAGTGGATATTGAAACGAGTTCTGGCCTCAGATACTTATGTAATTAACCTTTTCTGAAAGTCAAAATAAAGAATGATAAAGTTCTTACAATGGGGTATTTTTGTTGAACAACTTAGTCTTCTTCTTAGTTTCCTTTTTTTTTTCAATCGATTTGGGACATGTGGCGTTTATTGTGTTCGTTGTTTCCTGAAAACAGCTGCTTTCAGTTCGTTTTCTCGTCTTATTTACGAGACAACGACATTAAATTCTAGTCAGCATTCTTACCTGATTATTTATTACTTAATTTATTTACTTAATTCACATCTTTCACTTCCAATGAAACGTTACCTGAAAATTAATTTTGAAAAATCATTTTGTATCTTGTCTGAAGGAACCTTCTCTCATGAGTGTATTGCAAACTTATTTATTTTTGTTGGGTGCGAGAGAGACGGAATAAAATGGTCCTTTCCTCAACAGCCATTCACTTCTTCTATGGGCACTTCTGTCCCTTGTGGCTGCTGGTCAATCTGTGAGCCTCTCTTCGGACTGCAAGGGAGAATTCCCTTCCCATCTCCCGCACGCGACACGTTTTAAGATCACGTTTTATTATTGGAAAATAGCGTCAGAAATACGTTGATTTTCCTGAAGAAAAGGCGTGATATTTTAGGAGATAGAGTTATACTCATATGCTGTTTTCCAGATTTTTTTCAGGTAATATATGAGTAAAATTATATTTATCACTGAAAAGGCTTTTTAGTCTGCCAATATGCCAAAGGAATACCAATTGAGGAGAAATAATAATTTCCTGCCTTGTTTCATTTTTACAAATATTTTTTTTTTCTTTTCTTGTTCTTGATCATGACAGTCTGTGATTTCATACATATACGAGGAGAGAGAGAGAGAGAGAGAGAGCGAGAGAGAGAGAGAGAGTGAGAGAGAGAGAGAGAGAGAGAGAGAGAGAGAGAGTAGAGAGATGAAATATGATAATTCAGTGTGTGACATATTTTTACAATAAGGAGTAAAAATATGCACTACTTATTCCAAATCAAAGTAAGTGAGAACATATTCCAAATAAGATTTTGACATGTCTAATGAAGTGTACCTCGAACTACCCTAACTAAAGGGACACATCATGTCGTAAACACTCATGAAGAGAAGCTTCCTGCTAAAATGAAGCTGGAATGCTGATATGCTGCAATCTGCCAATCAAGTGAATTTGAGTGAAAACTTTGTAAACAAAATTTCTCGGCCTCCTTGATGCGCTAGTTGAGCAAGTTTTGCGAAATTTCTTGTCTCAGTGTTTTACTGATTTTTTGCACATTTCCTTAAATCTAAGTAATCTTTTTCTAAATGGATTAAAAAATGTGTAAAGAGAGGAAGGAAAATATTATTTTCTTCTTGTTTTACTTTTACTTTTAATGAATTGGAACAGAAGGCAGTAGATACAAGAGAAACAATAACAAATTCGCTTATCTCCACCAATACCACCACCACCACCTCCTCTCCTCCTCCTCCTCCTCCTTTTGCGTCACCAGGTGAATAGAAGAGAGAAGGGAGAAGTATAAGGTTTGCACAAGAAAACATCATTCCATTTTGTAATCATCTGTGATGACGAAGTGATGCAGTTTATCAACGTCGAGTTATAACCAAAATGATTTGAGGTTAAAAAACGTTTTCCAGTGGAACGTTCTGAAAGACATTTTGCCTTCGACTGTTCTGCAACTGCGGATGTGATGTTTTTGTCATCTCTTACAGAATGGATCGCATTT
>NC_061105.1:48061190-48072294 GCF_015104395.2 Macrobrachium nipponense | reverse complement strand
TTTGAGATTCAACTTTCAAATTTACAAATTGAAAATTTGCCAATGTGGGGGGGGGGGGGGGGGGGGGGGCGGTGCTGAATATTTCTCTCTTCTTTGTGGTTTGGTTCCAGTGGTGAAGGGAGTCGGCTGGATGGACAATTCGCTTCGCTACTCGGTCGAAGAGACTTTCAGATCCTTAGGTCAATATAGGATTAAGCAGCATTTGCATCAGCCTGTAACTGACAGACTACGGTCATAGAATGGTTTGTATTTGTATTATGTGTATGACTGATAGCTTTTAAATCTATTTATATTTACATTACAGAATCTATGTCACTGTTATTATATAGATATATATATATATATATATATATATATATATATATATATATATATATATATATATATAGCACGCATATATGTGTGTGTGTGTATAACATTTTATGATATTATGTAGACAAATTCTGATTAAGTCTCTAGAATATTGAACCCAATATCTCCTTTTGCATATTTTTAATCGGCTGAAGCTTCTGGCAATTCTGTATTCCGAACCTATTATTATCATATGTGAACGGAACGAACTTTCTTTTTTCAACAACAAATTCAAGAACCAGTTTCCCCATCGTCCTCGTCATTCCACAATGAACTCTGGTTATTAAATAATTTCGTAGTCTGTGTCTATTCCCGCATCCAACAATTTCCGGAATGCTGAAGTTCACGTTTGATTCTAAGGTAGTTTTGATTTTTTTTTTAAATTTGTTTTCATGTGTTAATACCTTTCGAATCAAAACAATTTTGGTAATTTAATCTGACCCCCAGGTTACGTCAACGCGCTCAAATACCTTTGAATATGTCATGGACACAGAGCGAGTAGAGGATACTGTAGCCATACGCAAAGACACCTTGAAATGCCGGTAGATAACCGCAACATATTTCGTAACTTTCATATCAACAAACAAATAAATCCTACAGAGAATATCGTAACAAAATTAAGGTTTCTCGTCCACTCCAGAATGCACAGACAAAAAGGCATATCGTAGTTAGAAACGATTCTTACTCAAATAAATTTCATGAGTCCTCAATCAATTCTGTAGTTCCATGAACTGGATTTGAGCGGAATTGTAAGAATGATTCAGATAATGATTTTTTGAACCGGAAATGGTATTCATCTGGCCAGGGATTGGATGTGGCGATGTTCAGAACATCTTGCAGTTCCTGTTAAACCTGAACTTAATCGTTATGTACCGTATTTAACACTGTAAATTCAACTGAACATTCACACTATTATGTAAAATGATGTTGCTGAGAGATAAGTGCTATAGGACTTTAACATAGATTTTATTTTCTTTTATTAGTTATAATGCTGAATAAAACACCGAAATATACCATGAAGAGTCTTTCCCTATTCAAACCGTATTTTTGTGGAAGGAATTTTACAACTGAAATTCGTTGTGCGGGAAATTACATAAGTGTTTTAGTTGTTGAGTAAATTATTAAATTTTGTACCTATGGTTGAGAAGCTTCGTATTTCTATACCATTTTTTAATGACTAATGTAATTTTCTACGTGTTTTTATATAAACTTGAGATAGAGAGTTTTTCCTTTTTTCTTTTTCTTAGTAATATGACTTTAATTAAATATAGCGATGATGGCTTAGGGAATCTCTCGGAATATAAATGGAAAATGAGTTCTTTGGCGTTAGAATAGCTCTCTCTCTCTCTCTCTCTCTCTCTCTCTCTCTCTCTCTCTCTCTCTCTCTCTCTCTCTCAATATTTTTTGAAAATACATTTCCTTTTAGCAATATAAAAAAAAAAAAAACTTTCTTCTGAGACGACCTTTGAAAGAAATTCATGTATCTCAGAAAGGCAAAATCCTCAGCTTTCTGGTGAATTGAAAAAGACGCTTTTGAAGGAAATGCACTTGACAGAAAAGCTGTTTATTATAATCCCCAAAATGCTGGACGTTTTGAGAAGAATCTTACTAAATTCTCGCCTGGCTTTAGCTTAGAAAGAAATTCTGAAATGTTGAAGCTCCGGTAAGGAATGTTCCTTAAAGGTCACGTAGCGGGGTAATGCCATCAGTTCACTGACGCGGTGCACTGTAGACATACTAAAGGTTGTTTGCAGGGTCACTTTTGCCCCTAGCTGCCGTCATCTTTTACCTTTAACTCCTTTCTCGCATACTTCCATCAATATTGCTGTCCAGCCTCTTTAACTGTTAGTTCTAGGTGCAGTTGGGTTCCCTCCCATTTCCACCTCAGGATTCTTGCACTTCGTGCTCTTTTCATCGCGTCCAAACCACTCTAACTCCCTTTTTTTTTCACTGTCAGAACCGGCTGAGTGGCCGAAAGTGCCCCAAGTTTTGGCTGGACAGCCTAAATTTCATAATCATTGATTAAGACAAACTTCAAGTCACTTTGCCGAGAGAATGTTCAGTGTCCCTTTGTGTCTCAGACTGGAAAAGTCTGATTCTCTCTTGTATCTGTGCCATGGCACCATCAGAGGAGAACAGGGGGCAATAGTGTCACAGGTTTTCTATTAGAAGACACCAAATATTAGTGTCTATTCGAGTGGGGGGTTTTTCATCTCAATATTTTTGCCAATTCGCTTTTTGCAGAGGGAAATGCATTACCTTTTTACGGAGGGAAATGCATTACCTTTTTACGGAGGGAAATGCATTACCTTTTTTACGGAGGGAAAATGAATTACCCCTTTTACGGGGGGAAAAGAGTTACGTTTTTACGGAGGGAAATGAATTACCTTTTTGTAGAGGGAAATAAATTACCTTTTTATGGAGGGAAAATTAATTACATTTTTACGGAGGGAAATAAATTACCTTTTTACGGAGGAAAATTAGTTACCTTTTTACGGAGGGAAATGAATTACCTTTTTGCAGAGGGAAATAAATTACCTTTGTATGAGGAAAATGAATTACATTTTATGGAGGGAAATAAATTACCTTTTTACGGAGGGAAATTAATTACCTTTTTACGGAGGGGAATGAATTACCTTTTTACGGAGGAAAATGCATTACCTTTTTACGGAGGGAAATGAATTACCTTTTTGCAGAGGGTAATAAATTACCTTTGTATGAGGAAAATGAATTACCTTTTTATGGAGGGAAATGAATTACCATTTTACGGACGGGAATGAATTACCTTTTTGCAGATGGAAATAAATTACCTTTTTACGAAGGGAAAAGGAATTACCTTTTTACCGAGGGAAAAGGAATTACCTTTTTACGGAGGATAAGAAATTGCCTTTTTACGGAGGGAAATAAATTACCTTTTTACGGAGGCAAATTCATTACCTTTTACGGAGGGAAATGAATTACCTTTTTACGGAGAGAAATTGGGAGAGGCTTGTTTTTGTCCAGAACATAAATAATCGATTGAACAATGGATTAATATTTGTGTTTGTGAGAGAGAAGAAGAGAGAGTGAGGGTGAATGCTTTTGGAAGATTACTGAAGGGGATTTTCTCGACGAGAATGAAGGAGACGATAAAATTGCTGTGGGATTCACGAGAATCTGACAGACTGACATTTTTCTTTGACTTCGTTTATTCTCTGTGAGTTTCATAGATCTTCAATGGGAGCTTCGAATTCTAAAGGTTAAAAGGTGTTCAGTGAAAATGGTTATCATTCAGTGTCAAATCAAGGGTAGACTAGAAATACGCATCGATTTGGAATTCTTGAACCATGTGTTAATTAAAAAACGCAAATCAATGCTAGTGAATATTTCCAAATCATCTCATTAACTCCTTTCCAAGAGAAAAATTCACTCCGAGTTCTAAAAAAATAAAATGTTCAGAATCAAAGATCTGTTGATAAATGAAAACACAAAACACGTTTCTCTCACTGGAAGCAAAATAGTTACAGGATTCGACTCAGTTTCCCATTGAAAGGAATTAATGAAGAACAGCTTCTGGTAATATCAGGACACTGGACAAATGTTTCAGCTCTGCAAGACCTTCGTGATCGGTAGGAAATTCATACCTTTATCTCATAAGGTGTTCAGTTATAATTTAATCACTTACGAAACATCTGGCTCGATCGTTTTAGTTATATATCTCTTCTACTTTTTTCTATGAAGTTTATGAAGTTTTGGTGAGTTTGGCTTCTGATTTGCATAATGACGCTTTGATTGAAGTTCGTTACTGGAATATTGATGAAGTTCATTTTAAATCTATTTGTCAGTGTATTCATTAACTTTTTCTTTTCTTAATACTTAATTACATATCCAATATATAATATATATATATATATATATATATATATATATATATTATATATATATAATATATATGTATGTAATATATATATATATATATATATATATATATATATATTTATATATATATATATAAACACTATCCAAGCCCTTTTGCTCATTCAGTATGCAAAGCAAATTTTAATAAAAATTCCTGTTAAGTTGTTGTTCATTCTTTCTTAATACGTAGAAGCACACAGTATGATCTATATAAAAGCATAATATATTCTGGAAGCACAATCATTACTACCTGCACAGGGAATTCTGTTTAACAAAGGTATTATTTTTCTTTATTTTATGAGCTCATCAAACTTTCCTACCTCCCTTTGTACAGCATTATTAAAAGCAATCTCATGTAGTATGCTTGCTTTTGTCTGCAGAGCTTTGCTTCCTGGAAGAGAATTAATTAGAATTAAAAACCAAATCCAGAGAAAAATAGTAGATATTGAAACGAGTTCTGGCCTCAGATACCTATGTAATTAACCTTTTCTGAAAGTCAAAATATAGAATGATAAAGTTCTTACAATGGGGTATTTTTGTTGAACAACTTTGTCTTCTTAGTTCCGTTTTTTCAATAGATTTGGACATGTGGCGTTTATTGTGTTCGTTGTTTTCTGAAAACAGCTGCTTTCAGTTCGTTTTCTCGTCTTATTTACGAGACAACGACATTAAATTCTAGTCAGCATTCCTTACCAGTTTATTTATTACTTAATTAATTTACTTAATTTACATCTTCCACTTCCAATGAAACGTTACCTGAAAGTTAATAAAAAAAATCATTTTGTATCTTGTCTGAAGGAACCTTTCATGAGTGTATTGAAAATTTATTTATTTTTGTTGGGTGCGAGAGAGACGGAATAAAATGCTCCTTTCCTCAACAGCCATTCACTTCTTCTATGGGCACTTCTGTCCCTTGTGGCTGCTGGTCAATCTGTGAGCCTCTCTTCGGACTGCAAGGGAGAATTCCCTTCCCATCTCCCGCACGCCACGATTTTAAGATCACGTTTTCATTTTTGGAAAATAACGTAAAGAAATATATTGATTTTCCTGAAGAAAAGGCGTGATATTTTAGGAGATAGAGTTATACTCATATTTTGTTTTCCAGATTTTTTCAGGTAATATATGAATAAAATTATATTTATCACTGAAAAGGCTTTTTAGTCTGCCAATATGCCAAAGGAATACCAATTGAGGAGAAATAATAATTTCCTGTCTTGTTTCATTTTTACAAATATTTTTTTTCTTATCTTGTTCTTGATCATGACAGCCTGTGATTCTCAATCAGGAGAGATAGATAGATAGAGAGAGAGAGAGAGAAGTATGATAATTCAGTGTGTGACATTTTGTTTACAATAAGGAGTAAAAATATGCACTACTTATTCCAAATCAAAGTAAGTGAGATCATATTCCAAATAAGATTTTGACATGTCTAATGATGTGTACCTCGAATTACCCTAACTAAAGGGACACATCATGTCGTAAACACTCATGAAGAGAAGCTTCCTGCAAAAATGAAGCTGGAATGCTGATATGCTGCAATCTGCATCAAGTGAATTTGACGAAACTTTGTAAACGAATTCCGCCTCTTTGATGCGTTAGTTGAGCAAGTTTTGCGAAATTTCTTGTCTCAGTGTTTTTCTGATTTTTTTGCACATTTCCTTAAATCTATGTAATCTTTTTCTAGATGGATTAAAAAAAATGTGTAAAGTTACTACACTTTCCTTTCCTTAGGAGATGGAAAAGATGAAGAACTATTGGGAGAGGAAGGAAAGTATAATTTTCTTCTCGTTTTACTTTTACTTTTAAATGAATAGGAACAGAAGGCAGTAGATACAAGAGAAACAATAACAAATACGCTTATCTCCACCAATACCACCACCACCACCACCTCCTCCTCCTTCCTCCTCCACCTCCTACCTCCTCCTCCTACTCCTCCTCCTCTCCTCTCCCTCCCCTCCTCCTCCTCCTCCTCCTCCTCCTTTTGCGTCACCAGGTGAATAGAAGAGAGAAGGGAGAAGCATAAGGTTTGCACAAGAAACATCATTCCATTTTGCAATCATCTGTGATGACGAAGTGATGCAGTTCGTCAACGTCGAGTTGATAACCAAAATGACTTTGAGGTTAAAAAACGTTTTCCAGTGGAACGTTCTGAAAGACACATTGCCTTCGACTGTCCTGCAACTGCGGATGTGATGTTTTTGTCATCTCTTACAGAATGGATCGCATTTCTCACAGTTTGTAAGGTAAAAAGGAAATAATGTGGCAACATCGAAGATCCTTCTGTTACATTTGATGCATGGGCGTCGGCAGGGGGCAAGGGGAGCATTTGCCGCCCCCTCCTTGGAATTCCTGGAAAAAAAAAACATGGAAAATACAAAACAAGTAAAAAAATCATCAGAATTTTCCACAGATGATGTAGTTGAGCTATTCTGTTATATAAAAAGTGCCATCATTTTGCATCTAAGCACTTCGGGAATTTTTTTTTTTTTAAAGGGGAGGGGGATACCCCCTCCCTTTAGACCTCTCTACTCTACTAATTTTACTTATATTTTTATTATTATTTTTATAATTTATATTTTTATTTGTATTGATATTTTTATTATTCTATCATTATTATTTTTTGTCATTATTTGACCTATATGTTTATTATTTTAATTTTTTTTTCAAAATTATTACTATTGTATTTTATTGTTTTTATTTTCATTATTTTTATATAAATTCTTATTATTTTCATCTTGAATTTTTATAATTAATTATTATTAATAATAATTTTTATTTATTATTTTTTATGTTTATTTTTATCTTTATCGTTTTTTATTTATGTTTATATTTATATTATATTTATATTTATATTATTTCATTTTATTTTTGTAACCAATATTTTATTTTCATTACTTTTATATTCATTATTTAACTTTACTTTTATTATTATCATTTTCATTTTCATTTTTATTTTTATTGATATTATTTTTAGTTTTTTATTTATTCTTATTCTTTTATTTTTATTATTATTTTTATTTCTTATTTTAATTTTTATATTATTGTTATTAGTATTGTTGTTATTTTATTTTTGTTGTATTATTTAATTTTTTTTTTCATTTTTATTATTCTAGTTTTCTTTATTATTATTTCATTATTTTACTTTTATTTTTGATAATTTATTCTTTAACTATTTTTTTTTCTATTTATTTTTATTTTTATTATTATTAATATTATTCTATTATTGTTACTTTTATTTACATTATTATTATTTTATTACTGTTATTTCCATTCTAATTTTTATTACTATATTTTTATTTTATTATTACTAATCTTATTATCATTATTAGTGATATTATTTTATTATTTTATTTCATATTTTTCATTCTATATTTATTATTTGTATTTTGTTAAATTTTATTATTATCATTTTACTAACTGTATTTATAGTTTTATATTTTTATCAATATTATTTTTTTTATTATTATTATATTATTTTAGTATTATTTATTTTTCATATTTATTGTATTAGAATTTTTCTAATTACATTATCTTTATATATTTTTATTATTTAATTATTTCATATATTTTTTTCTATATATATATTTATTTATTTTCTTAGTTTCATCTTTTTATTTATAATATTATATTATTCATATCTAATTTTTATTTTTTTATTTTATATTTTTATTTTAATTTTTATATTTTTATTTATATTATATTTTTATTTTTATTTCATTATTTTTACCTTTAGGAAGTACACCATCTTTTACTTTTAGGTTAAATTAAAAATAACATCTGCCTCAGCTGCAGCAATATTACGTAGGTCTATTTTCATAATTATGATTTTCTCATTGTTGCTTAAACCTTAACTGAACTTCGCACCGAAGGTTGGCATGTCTAAAATAGGTAATTATGAAAGTCTATTTTAATTTTATTCAAAGATGCCAGAGGCTGTAGATAAACATTTTTTGTAGAACCCGTAGTGTTTTTCAAGGGTCAATTTTTATTCCAAATCTAGATTCTGACTATTCCTTGGCACCACTTAAACAGGCTAGTAGAGTGCCTATGGAGGTCATTTTCATATGCAGGGTCAAGATCAATGTACAAAGTTATATATCAGACTTTATAGATATACTATGATATCAAAGTTTCTCTCTCTCTCTCTCTCTCTCTCTCTCTCTCTCTCTCTCTCTCTCTCTCTCTCTCTCTCTCTCTCCTGATACTTTTCAATCTTTTCCCTCCTACTCTAGTGTCACATGGTATTGCAACATCAATGAGTGATACTTTCTTCTTAATGTTGTCAATCAACGTCACGTCTGGTCTATTGGCAAGTATTACCATTTGTGTATTGATACCACAGTCCCCGAGGATATTTGCTTGATCGTTTTCTATCACTAAGCTCCTCCCCATTTACACTCTGTTCGTCATATTTCAGTTCTGAAAGAGGGAGGCGGTCTTTTTAACTATGTTGACATTTTAACATCGCTAAATTATAGTGTCTTGTGCCACATAAATCAGGAAAACATAAGGAAATGTTTAGATTTTTATTGATTTCTGTAAACATTTCGGTATGTGACGTCATATCTGTAGTATGACGTCATCATTCGCTTAGCAAATTTCAATTACAACTAGAATTAATATTAAGCAGAGATTTCTTTGATGAATTACAATTACAGTTACTGTAAGAATGTGTAATGAACAACATTTCAATTAAATTAGAATTACTACAAGCCTGCCTTCATCGCAGAGTTGCCCAGGTGTAAAGGTGGCCTGGCCTAGGCAGGCAAGAGATGACGACAAGCTGATTTCCTTCGCTCCAGATACAACCACCTTATTTATGCCCATCTTTTGTATGACCAGCATGCACCAGTGTAAGAGACTCTTCTGTGACGCCCAAGAGGGGTCTATAAAGAACCACGCCAGCACCAAGCATCAGGAGACTTCTCCTACACATGTTCAGCAAAGTACACAAGGATGCTTCTGGTATATTGAGGAGGGATTGCGCTACTTCTCTTTGTAGATATCTTAGTTCCTGGAGGACTGTAGGATTGGTCTGGAGGTGTGTAAGTAACTGCGAGGGCCCTGGGACTGTGAAAAGGTAGGAGGAGGCTTAAAATCTTGTCCTAGCAGGACGGTATAACCTCCATAGTACATACCTTAGAGCGGTGAGGTCGGGTGACTCTCGACCAGACAGTAGGTAAGAACATGTTAACGTGGTTGGGGCTTAATTTTGTGACGAATTGGTGCCTGTCAACCCGAGCTCTGTAAGGAATCTCATCCTCTCGAATGATGGATATCTGCGCACCAGTGTCATCGAAAGCTCGGACCTAGTGGGCAGGATAGTGACCTCTGGGAAGTGCAGCAAATATAGGGCCATGCTCCGGAGGGCCTACTAGAACTGAAGGATTTTCTGTCCCTGTCATTGCAATGGCAGTAACCGCAGCTGCTTTCTTGGGGCATCTCGCCCAGAAAGCGGCGTGCCCATGTACTTTGCACAAGTCGCAGAAACTCCTGCTGAAGTCGTGCTTGGATCCATCTTCTGTTGTACTTTTGTCTTGTGAATCATGGCTACTACGAAGAGTAGTGGGGACAGTGAGTCGCCCTGGAAGATCCTTCTCCTGATTTTAACCTCTGTTAGTCTTATCACAGAGCTTGTAGATACTGTATTCCAGTTTCCCATTGTATTTTTGAGGAAGCTGATGGTGCTTTCCTCTGCCCCATATATGTTTAAGGATTCTGCTTATTTTTATTTTATTCTAATTATTTTTTTTTATTTACATAGTTATTAGTATTATTTTTTTATTATATATATTTTATTATTTTAATTTTTTATTTTTATTATTATATATATTTTACTCGCTATTTTAAAAATTTTATCTGGTTTTCATAAAATTTATTTTATTTCAAAATGTTAATTTAAGTTTATTGTTATTATATTATTATTTTTATTTATATCTTTATTATTTTTATATATTTTAGTTTCAATATTTTTTTATTTATTATTATTTTATTTTTATTATAATCATTGATTTTTTATATTTATTGTTAATATAACCATTTAATTTATATTATATTTTTTTATTATAGTTTTTTTTATCATTATTTTATTTTGTTTTTATTTTTATAATTTATAGTATTATCGCTATTTTTTTCATTTTTATTTGTTATTTTATAACTCTCATTTAATTTTTATTTTTCTCAATATTTATTATTTTATTTTCATATTATTAGTATTTATATATGTATGTTTTTTAAGGGAATTGTATTTATTTATATTATTGTTTTTTATTTTTTTTTTTATTTTTAATAATGTAAATAAGTATTTTAATTAATTTTATTTTTTCTATTTCTTTTAATTTTACTTCTACTTTATTTGTATTTAATCTTACTTTCATGTTTATCATTATTAATCTATTGTTCTAATTAGTTTTTATGTTTATTTTTGTATTTATTATAGTTTTTAGTGCCTTTATTTTTGGTATATTTATATATTTTTTTATTCTTATTTATTAATTTCTTATTTATTTATGTATTTATTCGATTTAATATACTTCTTATTTATTGATTTATTTATTGATTGATTTTGATATATTTTATTTATTTACTTTATTATTTATTTATTTATTTATTTATCTATTTATTTATTTTCATATTTATTTATTTATTTATTCGTTTTTATTTATTTATTTTCTAATGCATATATTTTTTTTATTTTTTTTATTATTTGATTTATTCTTATCTAATTTTATTATTTCATTTTTGTTTATTTATATTTATTTTTTATTTATTTATTTATTTATTTATTTATCTTTCTTATATTTATGTATTTATTCATTTATATACTTCTTATTTATTGTTTATTTTTGATTTATTT
>NC_061105.1:48048690-48051190 GCF_015104395.2 Macrobrachium nipponense | reverse complement strand
AGTCCTACAGCTTATATTTAAATTAAGTCAATATCTCATTTTCAGCCATGGTTAAAATGACTCTGTTTTAACTATTACGAATATGAAATTTTTATCATTAGTCTCTTTCGCCATTCTGTCTCCATGTTCAAAGGAGAGCAGAATATGACATAATATTTTTGACGCAACGGCTCACCCGTAACTGAGTTCCAGTGAGTGAGAAGTTGAGGGAAGGGAAGTGGAAGGAAGTGTGGTGAGAAGGATCATGGAGAGGTGAGAAGTTTGCTCAGCCGTTTTGAAATGCCTTTGATACATCATCACCAAAGAAGTGGTTACATTTTTAATTTTTTGTAAATATTGTTTCAATTTCTAAGACACTTGCCATCTTCGGGAGGACTTCACTGGGACCTAAAGCATTGCCTGTTTTTAGGATAAGATTTTGAATACGTATCCTACGAGATTCACGAATATGTCAGGGTTCTGTAGAATGACTTGCTGTTTATCCGCGTAAGTTTTAATCGTAAGCATCCTTGAGCAATCATACAGTTGTATGAAGATAGCGTTTATATTTTTGTTTGATCTAACTTATACACAATATGTGAAGGTCAATTACGATTTTGACGATATTCAAATTAATGTCGGAATCGTGGTTTTGAAAATGATTCCAGTTTAATTTGTCAATGGACGTAAATGTCCCAAGTGGTCTTCTTGTCATCCGATATAAGATGAAACTAGTTTTAATACGGACTTCTCTTTGTAATGATACATTTATAGGAAGAGTGTAAGAATACATTTTCTTCCGCTTCAACAAACTCTTCCGTTTTCTGCACATTTATCGCGTGTAATGAATTTTCGTTGGACTCTCATGAGACACATTACATCCAAAAGTGTTAGTGAAGAACAAAAAGATATTATCTTAATATCTAACAACAGTTTTGCCCACAGAAAACATCCAGGACTTACCGGTGCCCTCAGGTGTCAGAAAGCCTGACTAAACATCGACCATGGCATAAAAAAACCATTTCTCTGGATGGATGCTGCCTCTAGATGTCATTTCCTTTTGAAGCCTCCCTCCGGGAGAATAGAATTCATTTCCTTTGTATGGGGGTTAAGGTTAAGTATGGGTGTAGATGGGGGCCATCTCCCACCCATACTGCCCACGCTGTTAATCGGGAGCACTGAAATGTGAGCAGAATAAATCGAAAATATTATTATTATTATTATTATTTGGTCTGAAAGCACCAAAGTAGAAAACTTGCTGTTTCTCGTCTGCAGTGATAATAGTGAAGTGGATTTATCTTCAGTATACCAAGTGGGGTCACTTGAGAAGTGTCGAATTTCTATCTCTCTCTCTCTCTCTCTCTCTCTCTCTCTCTCTCTCTCTCTCGAGTAATTCAGGAAACGTTTTGCTTCAGGAAATTGAGAGAGAGAGAGAAAAGAGAGAGAGAGAGAGATGAGAGAGTGAGAGAGAGAGAGATTTTTCATTATCAATTCTTTCCACATACACATAGAACTGCGCTCTATTCCTGCGCCATCCGATCTAATCGCTTAGTTCGAAACATGTCTGTCATGACAGGGATTAATCCCTTCATTAGCGACAATCCGTTCCCAGGTAGTTGCGTGGTTTCTAACAGTGAGTTACAACTGACCTTCGCTCTTTGGAGATCTTTTTTAAGGTGGACTTTATTTATCACTGTCTTTGAAGAGGAGCTGTTCGCTTTCACTTGAACTCATCTCGTTAATAAACTAATAAAAAATGCTCCGAAAATCGAGCTTTTTGTACAACGTATAATGTTGTATTAGCCGCGGTCCGTGAACTTTCAGCCACGGCCCTATGGTGGACTGTTCTATAGCGTAGCAAGAGGCACGATCATGGCTAACTGTAACTTTAAATAAGATAAAACCTACTGATGATAGAAGGCTGCAATTTGGAATGATTGATGATTTGGGGGTGGATGATCAACATTCCAGTTTGCAGCCCTCTAGCCTTAGTAGTTTTTTCAGTTCTGAGGACGGACACACAAAAATAGCCATCTCGATAGTCTTCTTCCACAGAAAACAAAAAAAGGAAGCACAAATAGTATAGTAACCACTGGCCAAATTCCCAAAACAAAATGAGAAACAATAATACAAAAAATTTCCCGTTTTTCCTTCCTGCGCTCAATTTGGGCAGAAGGGATTTGGAGCAAAATTGGGTCAAAATCAAAGAAGCATATGAGACGCCTTCGCGGAATCTCGCTCCCAGATCCGGTGAGGTTAACGATGATTCAGTATTACGTTTTGTCGTTTACAAGGGACCGAGAAGAAAGATAAAAGCTCATTCATAGAAAATAATAGTGTGGAAGTTGTAGGGACGTGTTATTTTATGTGTATGATTTTATAAGTATTTTATGATATTATTCATGTATACTCCCGGTGTTTTAAGTCATTCTTACCTTAGTTGTAATTGCAATGTGTATATCAGTTACAAGTGACACATTACATAATTACATATCATGGGCTCCTCATACTGTTAGTATAA
>NC_061105.1:48043690-48046190 GCF_015104395.2 Macrobrachium nipponense | reverse complement strand
ATAAAAGAGGACTAAAAGCTTTTGATTTCGATATATATGATTTTTTGAGAAGTTTTTATAGTTAACACTTACGTTTTATTTACATTACTTAATGAAACAGAGAGAGATATGGATTTTTTATATCAAAGTAAAAGATTTTAGTTTTTTGTATAGATATATCAGTTTGATACTTTCGATAAATAGTGGATTTTTCAGCTAACACTAGTTGTTTTCATTTCTCGTTTTTAATTTCTATATGGAAAAGCAAATTTACAAGGAAAGGTCCATATTATTTCCTCTTACTTGATGGTAACTGCCAGTTGTTGTGCTGAAGAAATATAATTTCTGAATGTCGTATTTCTTTTAGCAACTGGTCATGTAGACGTGACAAGAATTCCTCAAAGGTTGTTTTAGACATTCTGAAGTAATTGAAAAATTTATCATTATCTCTCTTCAGCTCCTCTAAAATTGTGGCAAATGCGCCATACAAGTGCCTTTGTGTATTCAAAGGGTGTACCCAGTGAATTCTAGGTTTTCTCTTCTCAAATGTAATAAATAAAGACAATAATTTTCTCCTCCTGTCCATCTAGTCACCACTACAGGCGGAGAGCAGACTGCAAGCGCTTGTCAAAAATTGGATCACTTTGTACGGCATTCGGACAAATGTACGATCTGCGCAATTTTCTGTCGCATTTAGATCCGGCACTGAAATCGTATCTTGGTCCGACAAGAATCGCATAGTGTGAAAGGCCCTTAGTCATTCGTTCTTCCTTCTCCACTCTAAGGTTGTTAGGCACTGGGTCTCTCTTTTACTTTTGACACATTCTTGTGATGGTTTTTTAAAGTAAAGTTAATTCTTAAGTTTTTTCAATTTTTTGATGTTCCTTTTTATTTACTTTTTTAATGTTAATTTAGTAATATTTTTAATGAGTCTAGGTTTTAAATTTTAGCAGACTGAAGATGCACTGAGTTATGTGCGAAACGTTTTTTATGTGTTTGATGGACCCTGCTGATTGCCGATACAATATCTCATCTGGAACCTTTTTATTATAATAAATGTGTACTATATATATATATATATATATATATATATATATATATATATATATATATATATATATAATATATATATATATATATATAATATATAATATATAATATGTATACCTAAGATTACTTCTTCCTTTTTTATGGCTTCCATAAACCCACAACGACTGAGAATGCGCACAACCAAGCACACACAAGTTTGTCGTCGTTTTTGTTTTGATGAAATTCAAACTGGCCTTATTGCCAGCACGGGCTCTTGCTTATAGAACAGCCTGTAGGAAAACCACAAACACAGTCTTGACGGCCGCTGTAGTCTCAGAGTTCTTGGGCAACTTCCCCAAAGCGCCTGCTCCTTCACAAACCTCTATTTCAACCTCCGACGTTGAACAAATTCGTGTCAGGGGAGTTGCTGCCTTGGCAATATCAGCAGTGACTGGAAAATATTGGAACATTAATCGTCCCTTCTGAAAGGATTTTATAGGCAATTTCATTTGTGAATGATTCACTGGTTTTCTCTGGAGGGGAATCAACGTGAATTATGATTTGAGGATTGAATAGAGACATGAGCATTGGGGCAGAGAGAGAGAGAGAGAGAGAGAGAGAGAGAGAGAGGTTTGACTAAAACATAATCCTGATTTTGTTGTAATTGAGTTTAAGTTGGGAGACTTGAAATATATATATATATATAATATATATATTATATATATATATATATGTGTGTGTGTGTGTGTGTGTGTGTGTATATATATATATATATATATATATATATATAATATATTCAGATTACTTTACAAATTTTTCCTCATATAATTGTCAGTCTGCTAAGTAAAGGACAGTGCGTCGAAAGGCCTCGCAGTACTCCTTCGTTTCACTTTCCTTCGTGGTTTTTGTCTTTATGTATGCATGTATACCAAAATATAAATAATATTATATATAATATATATTATATATATATATATATATATATATTATGTATATTTATATATATCATACATATATATAGATATATATATATATATTAATTAAACACCATTTAATCTCCCACAGCAGGTAGTTTGTGACGGGTTTAAAATGATGAAGGATTTCTGTGTGCATTGTTTAGTCTCTTCAACTTGCAAATGAGCCCTTTCCCTATTTGTATAATTTCCCTGTTTGTATAATTTTGGCAAAATTTTCTCGTTCATGAAAAAAATGTAGATTAAATAACTCATTCCTTTTCCCCCCCAATCCGTAAAATTGCTGCTTGAGATATAGAAAGTCAATACTTTCTAATATTTACCCTCTAACCATTTACAAAAGTCGCTCTTCTCTCAATGCAGTCTTTAGAATATCTACTGCTACTGAATCTGAATCTCAAGAAAGTCCTTTATCGTTTCCATCGGGTAGGACCAAATCCACCTGGAGGCCCAATTACTTCCATCATCTTTCTGTTTATGCCTAATAATGATTTTTATTATGAACGGTCGTTTAACAG
>NC_061105.1:48033650-48038650 GCF_015104395.2 Macrobrachium nipponense | reverse complement strand
GCGGGGATAACAATTTAGTTAGATATTTAGATAGTTTATAAGCAATTGATCCTACAGTACTAATAATTAGGCGCATAGGTTTGTTTTCCTTATGAGTTTTAATTAGGCCATACAAATAAGGTAATGAGGTACACTTTACAGCTAACTTACACAAGAGTTCTTTTTTATCTTTAAGAATTTGTTTGATATTGATATTAAAGTTTTTTATTACTTGGTCGACGGATTTTTTGCGAGTTTTTTGTAAGTTATTTCATCTCCTAGTAAAGTATGCATGCGTGATATGTAGTCAGTTTTGTCCAGAACTACCAAACTACTGGATTTATCAGCCTTAGTAATGTGTAAGGTATTATCATTCATCAATTCTTTTAAACTTTTTCTGTAGCGAGCGGGGAAGTTATTTTCATGATAGGCATCACGTTTTATTTACTTCGGGATCAAGTTATTCATACACACACATAATTAATATATCTATAAATATATATATAATAATATATATATATAATATATATAGATATATATATAATATATATATATGTGTGTGTGTGTGTGTGTGTGTGTGTGTGTGTGTATGTAATTATATATATATATATATATATATATATATATATATATATATATATCTATATATATATATATATATATATATATATATATTATATATATATACATACATATATATATATATATATATATATATATATATATATATATATATATATATATATATATATATATATATATATATGAATGGCATTGTCGCTTCTAGAAAGTCGGATCTTCAATAAAAATAGTATGGCCAGCAGAAACTTCAGCATTTTTCGTTAAAACTTTATTTTTATCCAACGCTTATGTTTCGGGATACAAATCCCTTCTTCAGGGCTAAAAATTAAAATTCTATACATTAAATCAGACTAAAATGGGGCACAGTAGTAAAAATTTTTTAACCCCTTTTAAAAAAAAAATCCTAAAATAGATTTTTAAAATTTATCCCCAATTAATATCGGGTGAGTGATTCGAAAAAATTTTTATATAAAATAAGATGGTAACTAATTAAATAAGGGATCAACAGTAAAAAGCAAAGCTGCTAAGTATAATGACACTTTCAAAATAAGTAAACAAAACACTTAAAAACACAAACCACACGTGAACAACTAAGAAACTTACATTATCACTAAATATTTCTGTATATGATTACAAAAGGAGGAAAAAAATTTAAAATATATATATAAAGGCGGACACAGAAGCATAGACAAGACTGAATACGTTATTATTTATTTTTGACAAAAGGGTAGAGGCAAACACAAAGGCGAGAAGGTAGAAAGGGCGAATGGTCTATTAAGTAACTTTCAGTTGTAAAGCAGTTGAATGGTTGTTTAATAAATATGGACTCGAGAATGGGTAATGACCGGTTATCTATTGCTTGGGATAAGATTTTAAAATCATTGTACTGAATGCTGTGTTTACATTTTACTGCATGGTTGCGTATTGCAGAAAATTCTTTCTTAGATAAAGCTAATCCTGTTCGGTGACTGACACCCCGATGGCAATCGATGCGAACCTTCAACAACCGACTCGAATTACCGATATAGGTTCCCAAATTACATTTGGGACAAGTAAACAAATATACCGTTGAAGATCGCATCAACTGCGGTAGGGTGTCCTTGAACTTGAAAAGACTTCTGATTTTTAAGGGGTTCTTGAAGATAAAATTAAATTTCACGCATACTCACATATTGCTGAGTACGACGGTGAGCTTTCGTTTTCAAGTTTATATGTTGAACAAAAAGGCAAGGATATATACAGTTCTTTTTAGGTACATTAAAAGTGGGTGTTTTCGGTTTAACAATGTCAATTAAAAACTCTCTCAAGATTTTATCAAATAGGTGGGATGGATAGCAATTTCTGACAAAATAGTTTTGCAAGAAAACTACTTCCTCATGGAATTTGACCCAGTTGCATGACAAATTATAAGCCCTACACAATAATGTCTTGCATGCATTAAGTTTAAAAACCAGTGGACAAAAGCTAAAGAAATTTGTTCCCAAATTGTTATATCTAAAAATGACAGTTCGTTATTCGATTCTATGTCCATAGTAAAATTAATGTTCGGATGAAATGAGTTAATGAAATTAAGGAACAAATGTGCATGATCTTTATCTTTAATAAAGATGAAGATCATCACAATTTTCCATAGATGTTGTAGTTGAGCTAATCTGTTATATAAAAAAAAGTGTCAACATTTTGCATTTAAGCACTTCGGGAAACTATTTTTTTTTCTTTAGACCCCTCTACTCTACTAATTTTACTTATATTTTATTATTATCATTTTTATAATTCATATTTTTATTTGTATTGATATTTTATTATTTCATTATTATTTTTTTCATTATTTTTACCTATGTTTATTATTTTAATTTTTATATTCAAAATTATTACTATTGTATTTTATTGTTTTTATTTTCATCATTTTTATATAAATTCTTATTATTATTATTCTATTAATAATATTTATATTTGTATTATTTTTTATTATTTTTATCTCTATCATTTTTATATTTATGTTTATATCTATATTTATTTTTATTTATATTATTTTATTATTTTTATTTTTATAATCTATATTTTATTTTCATTACATTTATATTCATTATTTAACTATATTTTTATCTTAATCATTTTTACTTTTTTGTTTTTATTTATATTAATATTATTTTTAGTTTTTTATTTATTATTATTTTACTTTTATTATTATATTTATTTTGTATTCTGATTTTTATATTATTGTTATTAGTATTATTGTTATTTTATTTTTGTTGTATTATTTTATTATTTTTAAAATTTATATTTTTTATTGCATTTTTATTATTCTAGTTTTTTTATTACTATTTCATTATTTTACTTTTATTTTTGATAATTTATTCTTATTCTAATTTTTATTTTTTTTTTATTTTGATTATTATTATTATTATTTTATTATTGTAATTTTTATTTATATTATTATTTTTATTATTGTTATTTCCATTCTAATTTTTATTATTATTTTTATTTACAAAAATATTACTATAGTTGTCTTCCTCTTATTTTATTATTACTTATCTTATTATCATTATTAGTGATATTATTTTATTACTATATTTTATATTTTTTATTTCCATATTTATTATTTGTATTTTGAAATTAATTTTTTATCATTTTACTAATTGTAGTTATAGTTTTATATTTCTATTAATATTATTTTTTATTATTATTATATCATTTTAGTTTTACTTACTTTTATATTTATTGTTTGTATTTTTAAATGTTATTATTATAATTTTTCTAATTGTATCTATATTTATATATTTTTATTATTTAATTATTTCATATATTTTTTATTTTTCATATATATATTTCTATTTATTAATTTCATCTTTATTTTATTAATATTATTTTATTCATATTTAATTTTCTGTCCCTGTCATTGCAATGACAGTAACCGCCGCTGCTTTCTTGGGGTATCTCGACCAGAAAGCGGCGTACCCATGTACTTTGCACAAGTCGCAGAAACTCTTGCTGAAGTCGTGAATGGGTCCGTCTTCTGTAGTACTTTTGTCATTTGAATCATGGCTACTATGAAGAGTAGTGGGGACAGTGAGTTGCCCTGGAAGATCCCTCTCCTGATGTTAACCTCTCCTACTATGAGATTCAGGGCCTCTGTAACACGGTTTTTCCGCAATAACTTTTTATCTATGCATTTCATAAATATAACGCTTATTCAGAATACACATTATATCTACACAAATTTTGACTGTATTCTGCATTACGTAGGTTGGATAAATTTGGTACTTATAATGTAAAAGTGACTTTTTTTGAAGACGGGCCAACTTACTCAGAGAAAAGGTTTCGAACGCACTCGTTACGTAACTTATGACAGCATTTCTTCCCTCTTTCTCGATGGATGATTGGCTATACGTAACGAAAGGCTAGACCCCCCCCCTCCTGGCAACAATGACATAGAAATTTAAATACAAGCAAAGCAGTACACCTTTATGGGCTCTGAAGCCTCTCCACTGACAATTGTCATAATGAACAAACCAATAAAATATGTTAATAAAGACAAAAACATTTTGATTATTAGTCTAACTCCCTAAATAAGTGTCCTAAGAAATTACAGTCTACTTTATAGGTCACAATCAGATTGACAAGATGTAGGGAATAGTTGGTAATTTTCAAAAACATAGTAGACAAGCTTGATTTGATAACTGCTATATCCAATGTCAAGCAATTTTTATTTATTGGGTATCTACCTATTTACTGAAAAAAAAAAAAAAAAAAAAGCCGGTACCGTATTTTGGCTTTAAACCTTCACCAATAATTATCGTCAGAATGAGGACTTCACGAGGCTCCACCCCCTTTGGCCTCGTTATAATTCAGGATAACACTGAAAGTTATCATGGGCATTGTTGGATTAGAAAATTTAACTTCTGGCTATAAAAACTCATTTCTCGAGCAGTTGTAAGAAATGCGAAATGATCCTCAAGGATACCAGCAGTTGACCTAAACGTTTAATTCATGTATATTACTGCTATTACTACAGTAGTATTGCTACGCTAGCACCCCACCCACATCTATGTATCGTTCCGCCATTCATAAAGTCTTTATATCCAACACGTCGTTCGACCTAAAGAAGAAGAAAAAAAAATATCGGATGATCTGTTGATCTCCTGGAGATTTTAACACATATAAGCTTGTATTTACTTTGGATAAAAATCTTATTTTAACAAAAATAGTTATATAAAGGCTGATTACATACAATCTCTCTCTTTCTCTCTCTCTTGGTGGCATAGTGAATAGTTAATGGAAATGTTCAAAATCCTGAATGACATTACAAGTATTATAATTACGTTACGCTAAATACAAATCAGACCATAAACATTGGATTTAAACATAAAAACCAAAACCCCTGAATAATTACCTATTCAGGCTATAGTAAGTATGGCTACGGGCTTTCTCTTGACTGT
>NC_061105.1:48021150-48028650 GCF_015104395.2 Macrobrachium nipponense | reverse complement strand
CGGCTTGTCGTCATCTCTTGCCTGCCTAGGCCACGCCCCCTTTACACCTGGGCAGCTGTGCGATGAAGGCAGGCTTGTAGTAATTGGAATTTAATTGAAATATTATTCATTACACATTCTTAAGGTAACTGTAATTGTAATTCTTCAAAGAAATCTCTGCATAAAATTAATTCTAGTTGTAATTGAAATTTGCTAAACGGATGATGACATCATACTTCAGATATGACATCACATACCGAATTATTTCTTGGAAATTAATCAAAATCTAAACATTTCCTTATGTTTTCCTGATTTATGTGGCACCAAACACCATAATTTAGCTATGTTAAAATATCAACATAGTTAAAAAGACCGCCTTCTCTCTGAGAACTGAAATATGACGAACAGAGTATAAATGGGGAGAAGCTTAGTGATAGAAAATGATTAAGCAAATATCCTGGAGGACTGTGGTATCAATACACACAAGGCGATATGTGCCAATAGACCAAAAGTGATGTTAATTGACAACATTAAGAAGAAAGTATCATTCATTGATGTCGCAATACCATGTTCTCGATGTTGACGCACTCCTCTATACTAAGTAGTCCTCTCCCTCCTTCCTTTCGTGTTATGTATAGTCTGTCCGTATTCGCACTTGGGTGTTGTGCTTTGTGTATTGTCATATGTTTCCTAGTTTTCTGGTCTATGCTGCCGAGTTCTGCCTTCGTCCATTCCACTGTTCTTGCGCTGTATCTGATTATTGGCACTGCCCATGTGTTTATGGCTTTTATCATATTTCCGGCGTTGAGTGTTGACTTATTATTATTATTATTATTATTATTATTATTATTATTATTATTATTATTATTATTATTATTATTATTATTATTAATTTTTTTTGTCTATCACAGTCTTCCACTTCGACTGGGTGGTATTTATAGTGTGGGGTTCCGTGTTGCATCCTGCCTCCTTAGGAGTCCATCACTTTTCTTACTATGTGCCCCGTTTCTAGGATCCCACTCTTCTGCATGAGTCCTGGAGCTACTTCAGCCTCTAGTTTTTCTAGATTCCTTTTCAGATCTTGGGATCGTGCCTAGTGTTCTTATGATTATGGGTACAATTTCCACTGGCATATCTCATATCCTTCTTATTTCTATTTTCAGGCCTTGATGATTATCTATTTTTTTCCCTTTCTTTCTCTTCAACTCTGGTGTCCCATGGTATTGCGACATCAATGAGTGATACTTTCTTCTTGATTTTGTCAATCAACGTCACGCCTGGTCTATTTGCACGTATCACCCTATCTGTTCTGATACCATAGTCCCAGAGGATCTTTGTCTGATCGTTTTCTATCACTCCTTCAGGTTGGTGCTCGTACCACCTATTACTGCAATGGTAGCTGGTTTTTCTTTGCACAGGCTCCAGTGGAGGAATTTTGCCACTGAATCATGCCTCTTTTTGTACTGGTTCTGTGCAAGTGCTGGACTTTCGCTTGCTATGTGGTTTATGGTCTCGTTTTTCGTATTGCACTTCCTACATATGGGTGAGATGTTATTTCCATTTACTGTTCTTTGAACATATCTGGTTCTTAGGGCCTGATCTTGTGCCGCTGTCATCATTCCTTTAGTTTCCTTCTTGAGCTCTCCCCTCAGTAGCCATTGCCATGTTTCATCGCTGGCCAGTTCTTTATTATTATATAATATAATATTATTATTATTATTATTATTATTATTATTATTATTATTATTATTATTATTATTATTATCATTATTAATGAGCATGCAAAAAGAAAGAAAACTACCCTTATGACGAGAAGAGAATTAATGGAAAATGCAAGCGAACGTTACACTTGATAAAAACTAGCCAAAACCCATATTGTGTATGAATAAACTCGCTCACAGACTGAGAAACCACTTCAGGAAATTTAATCACTCCAAATTCACCTCCGAGTGAGTCCCTGTGAATCTGTAATCATTGGAAACACGATTTCAAACAATAAACACTCTGGCAAAGCAATTTGTTCGAAGCGATGTATTTGCCTTGCAAATAGGGTAGGCGGAAGCCAATCATCGGTGTGAAAGTAAACAAAATTATAACCTTCTTGTTCACAGGATTCGGAGAGAGTTTAACACTCAAAATGTTGCTGTTTTGAAGCGATTATTTTTTGTTTTTTGATCAGTGAAGAATCATGGTGCTTTGTTTGTATTTGATTGTGAATTTATAATTTTACTAATGTTTTGACTCAGCAGACTATAGTAAATATATAGTACGGGCATGTTTCAAATGAATGTAAAGATTAGTCTCAAAAATGTTATTTATATTAATATATACTATATATACATATATATATATATATATATATATATATATATATATTTATATATATATATATATATATATAAAACATATTTGCAAGGCAAATACACATCGCTTCCGGAACCGAATTCCTTTGCCAGAATGTATTTGTTTGGAAATCGTGTTTCCAATGATTGCAGATTCACAGGGACTCAAATCGGAAGTGATTTGGAGTGATTAAATTTCCTGAATTTTTTTCTCTGTCTGCGAGCGAGTTTTATTCATACCCCATATGGGTTTTGGCTAGTTTTTATCAAGAGTAACGTTCGCATGCATTTTCCATTGCTTCTCTTCCCGTCATAAGGGTAATTTTCTTTCTGTTTGCATGCTCATTAATAATAATGATAATAATAATAATAATAAAGGACTGTCCAGCGATGAAACATGGCAATGGCTACCGATGGGAGAGCTCAAGAAGGTAACAGAAGGAATGATAACAGCGGCACAGATCAGGCCTAAGAACCAAATATGCTCAAGAAACGATAGATGGAAATACTTCTTACGCATATGTAGGAAGTGCAATGGCGAAAAAAACGAGACCATAAACACACACACACACACACACACACACACACATATATATATATATATCGATTCGTTTTGGTTTTTCACTGAATGGATGGAATTTTACCTTTATGCAACGATGAACCTACTAGCTGAATTATATTCAGTTATTTATTAATTGAAGCTCATCCCTGTCCAAACAAGTGTAGTGGCATGAATAAAAAAAAAATAGTGTTATATATATTATTTGCTCAAGAATAGGGAGTTTAAGGTCAATGCAAAATGGCCCCTTTTCAAAAAATTCATGCTGCCAGAGGTACAGGAGTTTTGTTTCCTTTCTTAGGAAAAATTCCTAGAGTTTATGCTCTGCCTTTTCCTTATTGGCCCACACACTCGGCGAAACTGCCTGGTCAGTTTGTGCTACTTTGGCTGCCAAATAGTTTTTCCCTTCAGGATACGGCTGGGTTATGACAACAAGATGAGCTTCCGAAAAGTTTCCTTCTCCCCCCCCCCCCCTGTGTGTGTGTGTTGTGTGTCTTTACACCACATTTGATTACTTGATATAGTGTTTTCACTTCTAGAGTACAGCGTTGAAAATCCAATCTAGTCCCCCCCCCCCCCCCCTTCTCTTCTTCTCTTTCTCTCTTCTTTCACCCACATTTGAAAATTAAAATTGATATAACAGTATTTCACCTCTAGAATTACAAACTAGTCACCTCCCCCCCCGCCCACCTCTCTCTCTCTCTCTCTCTCTCTCTCTCTCTCTCTCTTCTCTCTCTCTCTCTCTCACCTATATACCATATCGGACAAAAGAATGGGCACATAAATGTACATTCTTATGGTGAAATTCTTTTTTTTTTTTTTGCAATTAAAAAGAACATAAAAGAGTACTTTTGCGTTTCATTTTTGTCTATCTCACAGCACACACTCTACATATATCTTAGCTCTTGGATTTTAAATTTTGTGGCGCTTCTTGTTAAAATGCATTTCTGCAAGTTCTTGTAACAAATCCTTTGTCAGTTTATTTTCCTTCTTCCAGCTAAACTGCATGTTATACGTTTCATGTGTCAGTGTATATTATTTAACCTCACTGAACAAAGAAAAGAAGATTGAAAATACTTTTCTTTGGGGCGAAAATATTTTTCGAACATATCAGTATCTCCATTTCGTAATCAGAAATGGAAACAGAAGCCAAGGAAAAACTGCAGATGAAGCAGATTCCGATTCTTATTCTCCAGGCAGAAAGAACCTTCTGATTTCTTCTCTCTCTCTCTTCTCCTCTCTCTCTCTCTCCTCTCCTCTCCCTTCTTTCCTTTGGGTGTTTTCCTGGAAACTCATTTAAGAAACTTCTTCCTCATTTTAGTTGCGTTTCCAAAGAGTTAATCCCTTTAGATTGCTAAGAAAATCTCTATTATTGCCGTTCTTTGCTTCCTATGTTTTTTATGTCTTTGGTTGTGATAAGAATTCTTTGGAGATTAGTCAAAAGAGATACTTATAATTTTTGTTTTTATTTTCCTAAACTTTGATCATAGTAACTTGAGTTGAAATATTCTTTATAAAAACTCGCATTAAATCTTCTGGTTTCGTGCAGTAATTTTCTGACTTGAATCAGAAAACAGTTCAATACTTGTCTCAAAAGTACCTCAGTCCTACAGCTTATATTTAAATTAAGTCAATATCTCATTTTCAGCCATTGGTTGAAATGACTCTGTTCTAACTATTAAAAATATGAAATTTTTTGTCATCAGTCTCTTTCGCCCTTCTGTCTCCATGTTCAAAGGAGAGCAGAATATGACATAATATTTTTGACGCAACGGCTCACAGGTCTGTAGTCTTCTTTACTGAAGTGTGTATTTGGGTATTTCTATAACGGAGTTCCAGTGAGTGAGAAGTTGAGGGAAGGGAAGTGGAAGGAAGTGCGGTGAGAAGGATCATGGAGAGGTGAGGAGTTGCTCAGCAGTTTTGAAATGCCTTTGATACATCGTCACCAAAGAAGTGGTTACATTTTTATTTTTATGTAAATATGGTTTCACTTTCTAAGAGACTTGCCATCTTCGGGAGGACTTCACTGGGACCTAAAGCATTGCCTGTTTTTAGGATAAGATTTTGAATACGTATCCTACGAGATTCACGAATATGTCAGGGTTCTGTAAAATGACTTGCTGTTTATCCGCGTAAGTTTTAATCGTAAGCATCCTTGAGCAATCAATCGTACAGTTGTATGAAGATAGCGTTTATATTTTTTTTGATCTAACTTATACACAATATGTGAAGGACAATCACGATTAAGACGAAATTCAAAATAATGTCGGAATCGTGGTTTTGAAAATGATTCTGGTTTAATTTGTCAATGGATGTAAATGTAGCAAGTGGTCTTCTTGTCATCCGATATAAGATGAAACTAGTATTAAATCGGACTTCTCTTTGTAATGATACATTTATAGGAAGAGTGTAAGAATACATTTTCTTCCGCTTCAACAAACTCTTCCGTTTTCTGCACATTTATCGAGTGTAATGAATTTTCGTTGGACTCTCATGAGACACATTACATCCAAAAGTGTTAGTGAAGAGCAAAAAGATATTATTTTAATAACTAACAACAGTTTTACCAACAGAAAACATCCAGGACTTACCGGTGCCCTCAGGTGCCAGAAAGCCTGACTAAACATCAACCATGGCATAAAAAAAACCATTTCTGTGGATGGATGCTGCCTCTAGATGTCATTTCCTCTTGAAGCGTCCCTCCGGGAGAATAGAATTCATTTCCTTTGTATGGAGGTTAAGGTTAAGGGTTAGGTTAGGCAGTATGGGTGGAGATGGGGGTCATCTCCACCCATACTGCCCACGCACGCAATAAACCTCACCCATACCACCCACACTCAGCTGTTAATCGGGAGCACTGAAATGTGAGCCGAATAAATCGAAAATATTATTATTATTATTATTTGGTCTGAAGGCACCAAAGTAGAAAACTTTCTGTTTTTCGTCTGCAGTGATAATAGTGAAGTGGATTTATCTTCAGTATACCAAGTGGGGTCATTTGTGAAGTGTCGAATTTCCTCTCTCTCTCTCTCTCTCTCTCTCTCGAGTAATTCAGGAAACGTTTTGCCTCAGGGAATTGAGAGAGAGAGAGAGAAAGAGAGAGAGAGAGAGAAGAGATTTTCATTATCAATTCTTCCCACATACACATAGAACTGCGCTCTATTCCTGCGCCATCCAATCTAATCGCTTAGTTCGAAACGGCTGTCATGACAGGGATTAATCCCGTTCCCAGGTAGTTGCGTGGTTTCTAACACTGAGTTACAACTGACCTTCGCTCTTTGGAGATCTTTTTTAAGGTGGACTTTATTTATTACTGTCTTTGAAGAGGAGCTGTTCGCTTTCACTTGAACTCATCTCGTTAATAAACTAATAAAAAATGCTCCGAAAATCGAGCTTTTTGTAAAACGTATAATGATGTATTAGCCGCGGCCCGTGACCTTTCAGCCACGGCCCTGTGGTGGACTGTTCTATAGCATAGCAAGAAGCACGATCATGGCTAACTGTACCTTTAAATAAAATAAAAACTGCTGATGATAGAAGGCTGCAATTTGGCATGATTGATGATTTTGGGGGTGGATGATCATCATTCCAATTTGCAGCCCTCTAGCCTTAGTACTTTTCAAGATCTGAGGACGGACAGAAATAGCACAGACCGACCTTGGAGGAATAGACAAATAGCCATCTCGATAGTCTTTTTTCACAGAAAACAAAAAAGGACACACAAATAGCACAGTAATCAACAGGCCAAAATTCCCAAAACTGAGAAACAATAATACACAAATTTTCCCGCTTTTCCTTCCTGCGCTCCATTTGGGCAGAAGGAATTTGGAGCAAAATTGGGTCAAAATCAAAGAAGCATATGAGACGGCTTCGCGGAATCTCGCTCCCTGATCCGGTGAGGTTAACGATGATTAAGTATTACGTTTTGTCGTTTACAAGGGACAGAGAAGAAAGATAAAAGCTCATTCATAAAAATAATAGTGTGGAAGTTGTAGGGACGTGTTATTTTATGTGTATGATTTTATAAGTATTTTATGTATTGTTATTCATGTATATTCCTTGTGGTTTCAATCATTCTTACCTTAGTTTGTAATGGCAATGTGTATGTCAGTTACAAGTGGCACATTACATAATTACATATCAATGGGCTCCTCATACTGTTAGTATAACAATAACACACACCCCCCCTCCCCGCCCCACAGAAAAACACAGCCTCCAAATTCCTAAATGCTCCAACTAGAAACGTGCTTACAAAAAGAAGAAAAAAAATGATAAAAAATACCACTTTCAAAAGTCGGCCTGATCATCCGGTCCGTCCAAGTGGAAATGTCAACATCTGCAGTTGGGCGAAAGGTTCCTCATCCGTCTTCCAACTTGGGCAAACATCCGGCTTCTTCGCTTTTCCTCGCTTTGTATTTGTCTTCGGCTCACCTGCCTTATCTCCGACCTGAAACTTCGTCGCCTCTCGCTGGTGCAACTATTGGCAAAACAAACTATTGGATAACACTCGGGATTTTGAATTCTTAGTGTTTACAAATCTTGGGTCTGTCCTTGTTTAGCTGTGCAGATTTTTGTATAGCTCTTTCGATTTTTCTTTAGCTGCTTCATTTTTTGCAACTC
>NC_061105.1:47991150-48016150 GCF_015104395.2 Macrobrachium nipponense | reverse complement strand
GATAGTGCTCATTTCTCCATACATCGCTACGATTTTTCCCCACGGACAAGGCAGCGCAGTGGACTTCAACAGTGGTGTGAACTACGACAGCGCACGGACAACGCCGCCACAAGTGAAACAGAGGCAGAGCCCGGACGGCGACGCAGAAGTGATCGGCAACCAGCAACAAGAAGGAAACGTTTAAAATTGAAGGAAGGAAACACTAGGAAATAAGAAAATTTAGATAAGATATCTAGGGATCGCAATAAGGAAGACAGACTCAGTATGAAGATAATGTAAGTACAACAATGCATCTATTTTTTTTAAAATTGTATCTAGTCTAAGCTGTTGGTATGAACCGAAATTTTAACGAAATTATTACTAGGTTACAAAGAAGCAGAACTCCTGACCCGAGTCACTATAGCCTACGTCCAACTCCTGACATATGCTCAAGACTAAATACTCAGACGAATATTTCCCCTAGACGATCGCGTAGCAAAAGTCCAACCAGAATACCGAGCTCGACAGTAGCAAATAGACCCACGATTAGTGTGATTGTTACTAACAATAATAACATTCCTAACCCATTGCAAGCACAAATTAGGTACTCTAGAATGGCACAGGCCGCTGTAATAGCACAGGCTACACGCTTTTGCGGTAATGTAGAAAGGGGTCATCCTGACAAAATTAAGTTAGAAGCATATACAGTATCTCAGTGGATAATAAAGACTGAAAGTCGAATTTCAGCTAGTGGAATTACCGATGAACGCAAGAAAATAGATGAAGCGTTACTCTATGTTAGTTCCGAACGGGGAGATGCGCATCGCACTCTCACATCTGCTAAGTTTCAGGAGATTCCGACCTTCGCAGAATTTAAGAAGGTGTGCCTAGAATTATGGGAGCCGGTAAATCAACAGGATAAGTGGTATAATCTAAGTAGGTTTTTACATCAGAAATATGATGGGGATAGTATCGCAAACTTACATACAGACATAGAAAATTCGATCCGTAACTTAACCACAGATTTGAAACGAGCCAGCGTAGTTATTGGCGATGGTGATGCTTTTAGTCGTGACACAAAGGATTTAGTCAGTATGAAAGAGATTTTGAATTACATAGTTCATGGTATAGTATATGACGCTATCGGGGAAGAAGAAAAACGAGTCTTTAAGAAACAGGATCCTGATCCTAAGCAGGATAGTCTTGCAGCTTTAAGATTTATGAAAAAGGAAATGTGCAAAAAGGGACTGAATCTGGCAAAAGAATTTACAGGTTTTGTAAATAATGGAAACCCTAGTAGAAATAGGAATAATTTCCAGGGAAGGACAGATAGTGTTCCAGACAGATCTAGAAATTTCAAGCATAGACAACAAGGAAAACAAGATCCTAGGAATAATCCAAGGAATAGTAATGGGAAATTTTTCAAAGCAAACAAGAATAGTAAATATAGGCCTCAACAGTATAGAGGAAATCCAAACAATAATAATCCAAATTCGTTCAGCCCAACCCACAGTCAGAGTTCCGGAGATAATAAAACCCAAGGTAACAAGCAGGAACAAAATTGTGCCAATTGTGGTTATTCCAACCACACAACTCAGAATTGTAGGCGACCAAGTTATTGTTTTCATTGTAATAGGACAGGTCACCTAACACAAAATTGTTGGTTCAAAAATACCATTACTAACCATAATGCCCAAAGTAGTACACCCCAAAATAATAATCAGACTCAGTGACAATTACAGAAAGGGGTAATACAAAAGAAAGCTTCCTTACCAGTAGAAAATGAGAATGAAATAGTTACGGTAGGTCAGGAAGATAATTTCAAGTGTCCTTTTGAAGTAAATAAGGAGATAGTATTTTCAGTGAAGGATAAAGAAATATGCCAAGAAGATTTACCTATCATCCAAACCAGAATTAATAATAAACCATGCTCAATCCTTTTAGATACAGGCAGTACAGTAAATATAAAAGATAAACAAACATTAACCAAACATTTAGGCTTTGCAGATACAGAAATACAAGGTCCTGGTAGAATTATAAAGGGAATAGCCGGAAAACAAACAAAGGCACTAGGCAATGTCACACTGGACATAGAGATTTTAGACAAAACTTTTAAGGAAGTATTTGTAGTATTAGAAGAAAGGTTTTACCCTACGCAAGCGCTGTTTTCATATAAAGCTATGCGGAGATGTAGAATAATGTTAGATTGTGGAGAAAATAAAATCAATTTGCCACGCAGAAATAGAGAAAATGTTTGTTTTCAGCTAGAAGAAGGAAAGTCTTGCATAAATCTGATCAATTTATCTGAGACGACATCTTCTAGAGAAGCGAACATCCAAGAAACTAAGATAGATAATAATGCTAGCACAGATAATAGTGGAATAAGTGGTAGAAATAATAGCTTACAAGAAATGTCCTTAGCCAGGAACGATTCTATGATAGATTGTGCACAAATAAATAATATTAACAATGCAAGCCTTGATACTCAGACTTCTGAGCTGAGTTTTGACTCTGAACAAATTAACGCAGCTGAACAATTTAATGCCCCTGAACAATTCATTGCCGCGGAACATATTAATGCATGTGAACAAATTTATGAAGATGAATCACAGATCACTTATGCGCATTCAACAATAGATGAAGATGAATCAGAAATTGATTGTACATATCTTATAATGGATGAAAATAAAGAAGAATAATATATCAATGAAGTCCTGTTATTAGGAACAATAAATAAGGGCGAATTAAACTCAACAATACTACTGGATGAAAGTTCGGATGAAACAGACGTCTGTTATTTCTCAGAGATACGTGATGACGAAGAAATATGTTTAGTCAGTACTGCAGATGACCATACTGTCAGATTTGTGCTTAATAGAGAAGTAGTTTTGTACCTGCAATGTCTAACCAAAGTTTGTCTTAGAGCTAAAACAGACGAAGACTTGCATGAAAAAGACGTAATGCTAACTAATGAAAACTTACCTGACTTTGTTAGGATGGACAATTCCCTAGTTCACGTGAAAGGTAATAACTGTGAGACATACGTCCAGAATTTTTCAGACAAAGACTAATACTAAGACCTGGTATAGAATTTTGTACAGGAATTGTAGTGAATAATCCTTTACTAATACTAAGTGAAAAAGCATTCTTCTCTAGCACAGAACCAAGTTCAATTCTAAATAAAGAAGTAAATAATACAGACTTTCCTCAGAATAGAGTTAAACTATTACAAATATTGGAGAGGTATAGAGATGTCACTGCCTTAGAAGGAGATAAGTTAGGCAGAACAGATACTTTGCAACATAAGATTTTAATACAAGATGGAACTAAACCATTTTATATCCCTAACTATAAGTTGCCAATAAGTCAACGACTGATCGTAGATCAGTTAATTGAAGAAATGAAGCAAGATGGTGTAATAGTACCTTCCAAATCACCATATATTAGGGCTGTTGCCTAGTATCATAAGGCGCCCTATGAGGTAATGTTAGACTTGTGTTAATCTTACGCTAAGTCTGTTGGTTAGGCACTTCCATACTCATTGGAGTGTCTTGGGGTTTGTAGATCACTTACGAAGTCGGTATTATCTTCTTTGGTTATGACGACGATGTGTTAAACTCATGATGATTCGGCAATGATGTGAGGTTCTAGTAGAAAACACGAAGTATAAAAATACATATATTCTTCTGAGATTACATGATGAATATCAGACAAGGTGGTACAGGTCTGCCAATGACGATGGCTTGATCGCTTCTCCCAATGATGATGGCTAATTCTGTTCTGTTTACCATCTCGGTTACAAGTCATAAAGGAAGCAGACAGTAGCTCGAACATATGAACATACATACAAAATGAGACACACTACAGATCACGTAGGCCGTTTGAATTATAGGTCGCGGTAGTTGTCTCAAGCAGGGAACTTGGACTAATGTTTCAAAACAAATGAATGACCACAGGTGACGGCATATCAACTTAGCCTACTTGTATGTATCTGTCATCTTTATCGTCTCTGGTCTGATCATTCCTGCAAGCAATCTGGTTGACCTCTTTAGTTTTAGTCTTTTATATATATATATGGAATAACATTCCATATTTTTATTATGTAATCACTTACACATATAATTCACCTCTCTTATTAGATCCAAAGAAAGATGGCACTTGGAGAATGGTGATAGATTATCGAAAATTAAATTCACACACCATTCCAGATAGGATGCCAATGCCAGTTATAAATGATATGTTAGCTCAATTAGGTGGAGCAAAGATATTTACGTCACTAGACTTGCTTAGTGGATCTTGGCAAGTACCTTTAGACGAAGAATCCAAGCCCTTAATAGCTTTTAGTACTCATAAGGAACATTTACAGTTTGAAGTCATGCCCTTTGGTCTTACATCAGCCCCACTAACCTTTACTCGATTAATGCTCCAAATCTTAGGAGATATAGAGGATGTTTCAGTATATCTAGATGATGTGGTCATTTCTAGCAAGGACTTGGATAGTTACTTTAAGACATTAGAAACATTGTTAGAAAGACTAAAGAGCGCAGGATTAAAGATAAAGATTAAGAAATGTCAATTCATGATGAAATCATTAGAATATTTAGGACATGTCATCAGTGAAAATGGACTGCGTATGCAGGAAGGTAAAATAAAGGCCATTGTAAAATATCCAGCCCCAAGTAACTTGAAAGCCTTAAGAAGGTTTCTGGGGATGATCGGCTATTACTGGCCGTTCATTAAAGGATTTGCCACTATAGCCAAACCATTAACAGATTTAACTAAGAAGGATGTAGTTTATGAATGGAAGCCAGAACATGAAAGAGCTTTCCAAACACTCAAGGAAATGATGACAAGAAATCCAATTTTAGTGTATCCAGATTTCTCAAAAGAATTTTAATTAGCCTGCGATGCTTCTAGTGCAGGTGTAGGTGCAGTTTTAATGCAACAAGGAAAAACCAGAATGAGAGCAGTATATTATGCAAGTAGAGTTTTTTGAATGCTGCAGAAAGAAATTATAGCACTACCGAACGAGAGTGCTTAGCTCTTTATTGGGGATTACGTAAGTTTAGGCATATATTGCTAGGACATAAAGTCAATGTGCTTACAGATCACAAACCCATTTGTGATCTGTTCAAGAAAAGAGCCTTCACAAATAATATGAAGTTTAACAGATGGTTCATAAGTGTATTAGAATTTGCCCCAGAATTTAGATATATCCCAGGTAGATATAACACTATAGCAGATGCCTTGTCGAGATCGCAAGAAGAAAACGAGAAACAAATCACAACTAATACTTTCTGCTTTAGTTGTCAGATCATAGATCTAGATTTAGAAAGAGTTCAGATCGAACAGCAAAAAGATGCTAACATTAGAAAAATAGTGGGTAAATTAATGCAAAATGAGGATGATCAGTCTGAATTTCAGTTAATTAATGGAATTCTATATAAAACATCAGATGAACCGAATGCTTGTTCACGTTTGTATGTACCTAACACACTAACCAAAGAAGTATTAGAACTAACACACTCTTACAAGTTGTCAGGACATCCTGGAATAAAGAAAACATGTAGAACAGTCACTAGAAACTATTTTTGGCCGAATTGCAATTAAGATGCTAAAAGATTTGTTGAAACTTGTCATATCTGTAACGTACACAAGGGTAACGTAAATGTTAAAGCCCCTCTTGAGAAATATCCATCAGAATTAACTCCGTTTCAAGTAGTTTCAATGGATTTTGTAGGTCCATTTCCAAAGACAACTAGAGGTAATCGTCAGATATTAGTTTTCATAGATTACTTGACTAGATATGTTGAGATCATTCCAGTCAGAAACAGAGAAGCAACTACTGTAGCAGAAGCTCTGAGATCTAGAATAATTACTAGACATTCATGCCCTCAAACATTATTATCTGATAATGCAGGAGAATTTACTAGTGACATTTTAAAGAAATTGTGTGAGTTTTATGAAATTAACAAGTGTCAGGTTACAGCTTATAAACCAAGCTCTAGTGGAGCAGTTGAAAGAACAAATCGTAAAATAAAGGATGTACTGAAAACTTTAGTCACTCCACAGACTGAAGATTGGGACTTAATGCTTGAAGACGTACAGTTCACTATTAATAACACTGTAAATGAATCTATAGGGGAAACCCCACACTTTCTGTTATATGGTTATCAGAAAAGAATGCCAAATACCTTATTAGACGCAGCAACTCCACCCAGACATACTTATAATTACGAAGACTACATTGCGTGGAAAACAAGACAGACTTTCGAGACAGTAAAAGGCACAAGGGCTCGATTGAAGGAGTTACATCAAAAGTCTAGTAAGTATTACAACCAAAAATCAACAGTCCCAGATTTAAAAATAGGTTAACAAGTATATGTGCTTAATCACAAAGTTGAAGGACCTAATGTTAAAGTAAGTCCTAAATTCCAAGGTCCATATAGAGTAATAGAAAGATTAAAGTTAAATAAATTTAAGCTAATGCATGAATCAACTTTAAATGAAACTGTTGCACATTGGAACCATATTAAAATAGTACATTCCGACATTTGGTCAGAAGAACATTAAAAGAATTTTAAAGATTTAAAGGAGTCAAGTAGTAAGGAAAACAGTAACATAAATGATTCCCATACTTCATCAGCATTAGTGACTCCGAGATACAATTTAAGGAAAAGATAGGACCAAGTGCAACAGGTCAATAACATTGTTGTATAAGGTTTACTGCTTAGAATATATTTTGCAGGAAATGGATTTCACTATGGCTCATGGTGAGCGATATCTGCATCTCCCTCTTGCAAATCAAGAAGGGAGCAATTTTAAAGGATCATGGTCAAGTGAAAATGATACACGACATAGCGGTTGTAACTATCAATATCACAGCAGTCGATCAACAGCAACAGGAACTTACTGGATTAATGAGTAAAATTGAAAGTGTCATGACTACTAACCAGAACAATTCTGTTTTGATAAAGCTTAGGGAGGATATCAGTCAGGTGTTACCCAAGAGAATTAAGAAGGGTTCCCTGTTGCCATTTATCGGCACAGCCTTAAACACTTTGTTTGGTGTAGCTACTGATGGTGATGTAGATAAAGATAGGGCTAGAATAGAAAAATTAGAAATGTGGGCCGCAGAACGGGGTACAATCATGACTAAAGTCATTGATGCAACTAACAAGAACCAAGATTTGATTATTAAACTAAAGGACTTTGTTAACAGTATGGCTCAGAGCATTACTACAGAGATAAACGACTTAAACAAGTCACAATATGTGACTCAGTTGTTATTTGAAACAGAAACCTTTTTGTTAAATCATAAGGAACTTTTGAATGCAGTAATGTTAGCCGCTACAAACATTTTATCACCATACCTCATCAGTCCTAGTGAGTTACACCTTGTAATTGAAAAATGTATGTTAGATCATCACTTCAAACTGCTTGTGCGAGATGTTCTTACTTACTATAGTATCATAAGTGTGAAAAGGGTTTCTGATCACATTGTGTTGGTGATATCATTCAACAATAATATAGTTAATAACCTGATATCCATTTACCCTTTTCCAATGCTAGTAAACAACAAGTCAATTGTTTTGAACCAAGGCATAGTACATTTTGCATTGCAACAAAATTCACTTCTGTTGGTGAAACTAAGTGACAAAAATTTTGATGATTGTATCATGCTTGAAGCCAATGAGTTTGTTTGTAACATTAACAGTTTTTATGAACCACTTAACAAATTGTATTGCATAGATGATTTGATTAATGACAGAAATGGTGAGAATAACTGTGAGTATATCCCTTACAGTCCTGGTTTCAAAGCTCAAATTTTGTATGATGAAATGGTAGTATTTTCACAGAATCAAGTAACAGCTAAGGTCACTTGTAGGAATAATCAATCTCAGATAATGTTTAATAACATCAAATCCTTTGTGACATCTTGTGAAGTAGTTATTTTGAATTATTTGTACTACAAGCCTACCATTTTTGCTTCTTACACCTTAAATTTATCTAGACATATCAATCATTTTGATAATGTCAAGGATTTCAAATTGTCCAAACTTGAGTTAGAATCATTTGACAAACTTGAAGCAGCTAATCAATTTTTCCATATGTACAAGGCTGACATTTCCCCCATCATGTCCATGATAAATATTGTTTTGTTAGTACTCACCATAGTTGCTTTCATATGTATTGTCAGGGAGTTAATTGTTAACAAGCTCAACATCATTAAGACTTTACTGAATACTTTGCCTCAAGTAACTGATATACTAGCATTATTGTATATATATAACCATTTTTGATTACTTTCAACATTGTATTTTTTATATGTAATCATTTTAATAATTTTAGGCATTGAGGTCACTACCAGTAGGTGACCGAGTGTTGTTAGGAAACAACAAGAGTCTGTCTAGAGAAGCTGGGAAAAATTTAGTTAGGAAAAACCACTGGTAGAAATATATATAGGGAAGGTAGAGTGATGAAGAATCTACCAGAAGTTAAGGTAGAAAAGGGAGTAGATGTGTGCAGCATAAGACTGCACGAATAGCAGTTTCGAAAACGAGACCAAACATTGGCACTTGTTTTCGAAAACAGTAAAATGCAAACCTCACCAAAAACTATGAACTTTGACTCCTTCAGTAGGTGGCACCGGAAGTAAGGAAAGCCATTCAAGTAGAAGTAGGATGTGTCTTAGAGAGTAGTTAAGGACGAGCTAATTGAATCAGTTAGGTTCAAACTTCATTTGAACTCCTAGAGAAATTCAGTTCAGAACCAGACCTCATACGGGGAGGCAGTGTTCCTTCTCACTCTGTTCCATTTTAGTGTGATAGTGTATTGTGAACTTTGTACTTTATTCTAATTATAAGAAAATAATTAAGTGTTGTTTAACTTGCCAATTATCCCAAGGATTCGTATCCATGCAAAAGCCTAGAAGAGCCTCCTGAGAGACATGGCTAAAACGAATTAAATAATCTACAATGTTCCTATGAGAAAAGAAACTCAACCGTAGCAAGTGATACTTGAAGGTTAACCCATATAACAAATAACCTTTCAAACATTACCCGTAGCAACGAAGAGAACCAGAAGAAGAGAGAATAAGAACTCGTAAGTACGCCACGCAAACATAACGAAGAGAGAAATAAAAATAAAACCACGTAACAACAGCAAGTAATAATATTGTTATGACAAAAGTTGAACAGACGGGTTTTCTCGCCTCCATGATGAGAAAATAAACCTACAGAATAGATTCAGTTATATTATTTTCTTTAAAGGAGAAATTAGAGAGGGGGAGTAGAAGTTATAATCGTGTGCTTGAAAGAGTGGAAGTGAAGGATGTAAGGAAAAATGTTGAGGGAAGACGTGTGGAGGGCGGTGGCCACGGTGGATCGTGCGTCTGGAGGCACAGTTCCAGTGTTAGCAGATCACATCCAGCCCTTGTGGCTGAAATGTGTTTACTTATATGTGTGGCCGACTGTACATAATTTTATCGCCTAAAATTTTTTTTTTTTTTTTTTTGCGCTTTGAGCCTATGAATTGGAAATCACTTGGATTAATATCTATCATGAAATAGCCATTTCACCTGTCAAAACTCTATAAAAGAGATACCTTTATTGAAAGAGAGAGAGAGAGAGAGAGAGAGAGAGAGAGAATGATAAAAAAGGAACCAGATGACAGTGATAAAAAAAGTAATTTTTTAGACCATTTTTAAGAAAGAAAGAAAACGAGAAAGGGAATGGACCTTAACATATGAAATATTGTTTTGGTATATAGATGATCTGTTGCACTAAATATAGGAAATTTGGGTCCACTGCTACGGAGCTTCTTTGGCTCATAAACTTTTTTTCGATTTTTTCTTCTGGAACACTATGGAATTATAGGAAATATCTTCAAGTATTTTGAAAGACGATATAAAAAAGAAAGTTCATTGGCCAGTACTGGCGGTAGTTCGGTTGAATCAGATGTGTTCGCTCTCTTGGTGCTGGAGGTCTCATTAAGCAAACTGGCAAATGTAGGTCTAACGTTTTATTTACAATCGGTTATTTAATAAAACAGAAGTTTTTCTTGAGATATTATTATTTCGTTAACGTACTTGAAAATGAAACAGTTATGGCGGTTGAATAGATGTTTTCAGCTTGCTTGTAAACTGGAATCAAGCGCACGTATTGTAACCATTGTATGGACCAACCACACTTGTAGTGAAGAGTTATAGAAGCGCTGTGTAACGTGCCATGCTTGTTTGGACTCTTTTCGTTGGTCCAATTTACCCATCCGAGCCTTAGTCGTTGTTTTAAAGACCTGTGAACAAGAAAAAGAAATCGTTTCGATAGGATGCAGTACATTCAGTTGTGTGAGCTTATATATAACGAATAATCCACACCGACACGAACGATTATTTTGACAACCGGTCTCGAGGAAGCGGCTTAGTCCCATACGGTAGCACCTAAGCAGGGTGCAGGCGTTGGTAAGTGCAATTCCTCTATATAGAATTAGTTTGACTAATCCTGTTGCTCTTATTGGAGTGTAAGAAGATGAATCATGTTCGCTGTCATCATAACGTCAGTGTAGATTGAGTAGCAAAGACATTTTGTTTACTTTGGTATAGGCTTCAGGGCGTCTTCCAACCGGCAAGCAGCAACTTCCATTTGTTGGAAATTGCCAGTATTTGTTATCGTAAATAATTTAATGTTAGGATAAAATACTCGGCTTTTCAATGGAAACAGCGCTTCATAGTTTCCTTTTATATTTTTATTGCTAAGTTCGACGAGTATGTTAACGTGATGGTCTCGTGTAGCCTAGGCCTAGTAGAGGTAAATAGAGGGAATTTGAACTCTCCGAGAAGTGATCATCATTCCTGTGAAGGAAGATAATAGGAATCGGGGGAAAAGAAATCACTAGGAAAATTCCAGAACGTGATGCAATAGTAATTGTTACCCACACAGACTCACGTATGTGTGTATGGTTGAATTAAACTGTTTAGATGTTACACAATCATCGCGATTTGTTGGGTTGGCAGATGTTATGAAAATGAGTATAAATCTTTTGATCATCCCCAGAGATCTGTATGCGTGGTAGAACCTGGATACAAGCAGGCCTACGTGGGTACTTTTGATTCGCTGAAGCGAATAGCGGTGTGTTAAGAGGAAGGTTCACAGAGCCCTCTCTCTCTCTCTCTCTCTCTCTCTCTCTCTCTCTCTCTCTCTCTCTCTCGATCCAACCAGGAAGATATTTTCTGAACTCTAGATTCATGTTACTCAAGTTGATTGGAGGGTATGTCGTGGAAACACAGAGGTAGCAAAAATACTTATATTCTCAGAGTGTTACATCTTGAGATAGCTTTGCAGAGAAGAGTTGAATGTCTATACCAGACGATAGGAGAAGAGGAAGTGATTTTTACAGATTTGTTTACAAATCCATAGGTTAGCAACCCTAACAAAAGATACATGTGTACGAACGAACACTACTTATCTAGGTTAAGACAGATCATCCCATGAGAGCCGAAGTAGGTTTCCCATGGAATTAGTAGGTTGCTGTTGTGCGTTTCTATTAGTGCTTAGCTAAGGGTCACACGCATCCTGGGCTGTAGGTTTTTGGCAGACTTTCCTGCTTAACCTGATTACGTTATTTCTACTACTTCTAAGGAATGTTCCCACATTACTTTTATCATGTCATATTCATTACATACCGAATCATCAAAATAGACCTGACATCCACCGGGAAGTCCAATTTCGTCTCCACTCTTTTGAGATACATGTAGTAAAGTGTGAATAAGGAGGTATGGTGTTGGGTCTTGTCTTATCAGTAACCGTTTGTTTAACGATGTTCAGAGAGCTAGGCCTACGAGGGAGAACAGTGATAGGCTGCTCTTGAGACCTTCTTCCACAACTCAGGCCCTCATTTGCATCTCATTTAGCAGTCGTCACTCAGATATTTGTATTTAAGATTACTAGTATTCATTCTTTTGAAATAGAATGTATTGACCTCTTCATATGTTCTTGATTTCAGACCCTCACAAAGCAATGACAGACTGATGTGTTGAAGGACACATGCGCGCGCAGTCACAAAACGTTACAGGTAAGCCAACAGAAATATACCTTTGAAGAATAGTAGTTATGTTTTTACCGTAAAAGTGGCATACGAGTATATATAAAGCGCAAATACAAAGCATATACAGTTATATGCAAACAGAACCCGTAGATTCGTGCCAAGAAGCCACGCAATTAACAAAGAGAAAATCCCTTATAAATAAACAATTTATATCTTGTGTTGCTGTGACAGGCAACGCAACCGATCATTCAGTTCGATGCCTTGATTGCAAAAGTTTTAGACAGCTGAAGACCGAGGTCATGTTCGTCGATTATTTTTTATTTTAATTTAGTGAATTCAATTTATTTGAAGATCGCCCAAATTTACAAGAGATAAGACGGTCGATGTCGTGCAGATGGAGTCGTTGCAGAGACAAATCTTGGCGTTTGCCGTCACTAAGGGAATCATAAGCTGTTCCCATATGGTACCGTTCACCTTCTTTTATGGCATCTGGTGTGGAGCTGAACTGAATGAAAATAAGAATGAAGTGAAATGATAACTCTTTTGATATACAAGAGACACGAGACGGAAGGAAGGAATACGTATTTCGTTCTCAATTATATTAATTAAGATATAGTAAAGACGGTTGAAGTAAGTTTTCGTGCAGGACTTGAGAACGAGAGAAATTCCCGTTCAGCTTCATAATGCAATTTAGGGCATATTCTTGTAGAGAGAGAGAGAGAGAGAGAGAGAGAGAGAGAGAGAGAGAGAGAGAGAGAGAGATGGAATGTTATCAAACCTGTCTGACGAAAAGGTAGACTTATTCACTTCGCTTCAAACACTGATATATCAGATGCAATTTGTGGCACCACTTTCTCCCTTTAGGAGGCCGTATTGGAAAATATTACGGTGCAAAAGAGGTTTATGGTAAATATATATAAAAAAAATAATAGACATTCAAATAGCATGAGGCAAATTAGATAGAGGAAGGGATAAATGAACAGCTGAGAAGTTATATACGTGGAATGGCTTGTTAATTACGTAAATACGGAATGATTTTATGACTGGTTTTAGTAATAATAGAATAGCGATAATGGAGACAGTACTCGTAAGATGATGATGATAATAATGAAAAAGGTTACTATTATTGTTGCTGAAATCTGTGCGTGTGAAACTTATGGTAACTCCCTTAATATTATTATTATTATATTGTAATTATCCATAGGTCATAATTTCCTGAAATATAACAGATAGTTTCAAACGTACCTTGCTATGTTTTGCGCGGAGTTGAGATACGTCTAGAAGGGGAAGGGATATAATTGGGGTGAGGAGGAGTGGGGGGGGGGGGGGGGGGGGTGGGGGGGGGGGCGTGTGGGGGGGAGGTTTGGGGTGGGGGAGGGGTGTTAAAGCATAGGCTGCCATCAGCAGTAATGTCATTGCCATGTCCAATGAAAACAAACAGCCCGGGGATAACATTGCGTTCTCTAGGGGGCAATAAGAAATATTGCCTAGTTGCAGACGACGCGACGCGGAGAAGACTAAGTGGGTTATGTGACGTAGAGGAGAAAAGTGGGCTATTACAATGGTGATAATGCGGTAGTCACAGGATCATATTCGATCCTATTATCACTGTGAAAAGAAGACAAAAAATGTGTTGGGATTTTGTCAAATATTTTGGGGAAATGTCTTTCATGCCACGAATGTGTACTTCGTGTTATTTGGTTAGGAATTAATTTGTTTTTATTAATTTCTTTACAAAAATTTACGTATTTCCCCCGAAACTTGTTTACCCGAACCACGATCACTTTGATCATACAGCGCCTCAGTGGCGTGGTTGGTATGGTGTTGGCGTCTCACCTCGGTGGTCGCGGGTTCGATTCTCTGCCATTCCATTGAGGAGTGAGTGATGTGTTTTTCTGGTGATAGAAGTTCACTCTCGACGTGGCTCGGAAGTCACGTAAAGCCGTTGGTCCCGTTGCTGAATAACCGCTGGTTCCATGCAACATAAAAACATCATACAAACAAACTTTTATCATACTTTTTGTTGCGAGAAATTGATTGGTTTTTCATTCCTTGGGAAAATTTTACATAATTTCCCGCAGAACCTACTTTATAGCTTTGTACTACATCCTTTTAACACCTTGTCTGGCATCGGTTGTAAAAGTTTTTTTTTTTTTTTTTTCCTCGGCGTCAGATATGTAGGCCCTAGTTTGAAAACTCCTTGAAAACTTCTGAGGAGATCGGCTCTTGAGATACTCTTGCTTTTGGAATATATAATACTAAGGTAGAGAGTCTCTAATATCTTTAAAACCCCAACTAAGGATCCTTTTATAAAAGATATTTCGAACTATTTGTTAATTTGTGCAGTACATGATTTCCTACTAATCTAATCTAGGTTGTTGTCAAATGTCCATTCATATTCATGTTCCATTACAATTATAAACCAACATCCGTGCAGACAGAATGTGATTGTTTTGTCACTGACTTCAACATTTCTTAATTGTACGATATCTGTTATTATCTTATTTTATCATCATTCTCTGTTTCTGCTGTTTAGCTTCCTTTTCCGTTTTGATCGTTTCATTTCCGTGATATGTTCGCATTTAAATCTGCACTTCGTAAAAATTTTAATCATTCATTTCTCCAAAATCAGAGACGTGGCCAATTCATGTTTCGTTCGGGAAATGAAAACAGTAGTACTAAGGTTCCCTGTCGATGCTCATTGCCTATTATTCTAATGACGTCAAATTAAATCGGGAAATGAAAACAGGATAAGTTTCCCTCGATGTTTTGCCATCATTATCTTCCAATGACGTCAAATCGAAGCGGATAATGCAGAGGTATATTTGGCTCAAGGCGACAGACAGACACTACAGGAACTTCGACCTTTGAGAATGTCGACCTTTGAGACTGTCGACCTTTGAGACTGACTGTCGAGGGCAGGTGTGATATGTGTAGACCTCCATTAGGTATTTTCATACCAAATGTCTGTGCAATGTTTGATCATTTTTCTTGACCAAAATTCCAGTAGAGGAGAAATGCGTTGTTCTTCATCACTGGAATTCAACAGCGGCTCTTTTAGCATTAAAATACGTGGCTCGTGTTAATGACGTGTAATTAAGTATCTGAAATTCAGAACAGCATCTATGAAAAAATGTTGAGATAACAATTACAGCCAGATCGATCCAACGTGAAAACAAAGTGATGCAACGAAATAATCAAGTCTTTCACAGCTGATTAATGATTGTGAGAAGAAACGTGAGCGGTCGTTCTGGGGAGGAAATTGGATTTCATATTCTAATTACTGTGGCACAAAGGTTACGTAATCTTGGATTCAGAGTTCAAAAGAGGACCTACAGTGAAGGTAGTGAATATTCAGCTCTCTCTCTCTCTCTCTCTCTCTCTCTCTCTCTCTCTCTCTCTCTCTCTCTCTCTCTCTCTCCTTTGTAGATTTCATGCGCTTTATAAGAGTGAAAATAGAATAGAGAACAGCTACTTCATTCAGAGACATCATTATAAACAGTGTTGGCATCACCATAGCAATAATTTCCTTCGCATTTCACATCATCGTCATAAAGATGTTGCGGTTTTAATAACAACTGTAATAACAAATCCAATCCAAATAACGAGCGAGAACACAAATAATGAAAGCTATTCAAGAATAATTTGTAAATTACAGTCGCTCATATGTTACCAAATTACATATATTGATATAATAATCATATTTATGTCATCATCTGCATAATTTTATTGCTTACCATTTTACCATTTTTTGCTCTATGGACTGAAAGTAATTGACATTTCACCTGTTAACATTTATGAAAGAGTTACCTACATTGGAGAGAGAGAGAGAGAGAGAGAGAGAGAGAGAGAGAGAGAGAGAGAGAGAGAGAGAGGCGGGATGGGGGGATGGATGTCGCTTAATGGTCAGGTAATGAGGTATATATGAATGATATGGAATAGAGAGGGACAATAGGCTAAGTAATGGCTAAAAGTATTGCCAAAAATGAACTGTAATAAAATGAGAAAATGACATATACTATTAATATGGTAATGAGATATTTAGATACTTGGAAGATGCAGTATTGAAGGGCTGATTGATGGTGTAAGATCACTTGAAAATCTTCCTGAAAATGAAGTTTGCTTCATCCAGCTTATTATCACATGTTCACTTTTGATGCATCCTGGAGACAGGGGGATAAAGAGCTTTTTATTTTACTTCCGATTCCACCGTTTTATCCTAATAAATGAGCTATTATGAGAACCTCTTTATTGTTGTCTATTGACTTTTGAAGCGAACTGACGCCTTAATTAATTAAATGGTGCTCATTTGGTGTGACACAAAGAAACCGAATGTTTTCAGTTCGTTTAATACCTAAACAGAACAATTCCAGTTTCGGCGTAATGAATGTAACTTGAATTAGGCAGGTCATTTACCCATTGGATCAGGGTGAAATGAAGAGAAATGGCGTCGTTTGCAAGTTGCGCTGTTGGGAATAAGCGGAAATGACGTGAAAAGAAAATAAATGACATATATCTTGACTGGTGAAAATGGAAGAAGTAATAGTGATTGGAATCGAATTAGAGGAGACAATTCTCGGACCACTTTTTTTGTATCATTGATAGTCATAATAATAACAGTACAGATGGTGTTATAAACCTGTTGTTATCCCAAACGTAGAACACCAAAATTATATTATGTCCATTTGGAGGAGTGTCACTTATTCTTAATTTATTTGTACGTCTTGTTTATACTGTTCCTATCCTACTCCTTTATCTGCATGTCTTGTTTATACCGTTCCTATCCTACTCCTTTATCTGTACGTCTTTTTTATACCGTTCCTATCCTACTCCTTTATTTGTACGTCTTGTTTATACCGTTCCTATCCTACTCCTTGTTTATACCGTTCCTATCCTACTCCTTGTTTGTACCGTTCCTATCCTACTCCTTGTTTAAACCGTTCCTATCCTACTCCTTGTTTATACTGTTCCTATCCTACTCCTTTATTTGTAGGTCTTGTTTATACCGTTCCTATCCTACTCCTTTATTTGTAGGTCTTGTTTATACCGTTCCTATCCTACTCTTTGTCACCAAAACATAGTGAACAGATGTACATCACATTTTTTCCACATATGAACATAAATTGCCTACTAAAAAAAAAAAAAAAGTTTTGCCATTATAGAGATGAATCGCGTCTTGATTTTTACAAGCTAGGTAAGCACGAAGGTCCATCTGCCTTCCTTCCAGTGCAATGAAGTATTTCCGTCTTCCAAGATTATTTTCCTCTTTGTGAGATATACTAAAGATATACTGATTGGTACGAAGGGCAAATTCTAGAGGTCGAAATTGAACTGTAGGAGTTATAATTGTAAATTCCCGAACTGAGAATTTTCGAGGAATTTTCGAGCGAGCGAAGCGTCTGTGAGCTTTGGGGAATTGTAGGTATTAAGACATAAATAACTCCAGCCCTTCAACATATGGTTTTGGTCTCAATTTGGCTCATATAATGACAACTTCATTTACATTCGACTTTTTGAAAGGACTTTTCTTGGTTGAGTTTGATTAGTCCTTTCTTGGAAAGGCGAGTTTCATCTACATTTAGATCCTCTCGTAAGAAGGAATAACTCAATACTTGGTATTTGAATCAAGGTATTGAGGTTGAGGTTTCGTCAAGAGTTTATTGAAAACTCTATTCATATTTAGGACTTATAAATGCTGACTCTTGTACGTTATACATTCTTGTGGACTGTTTCAAAGGCTTTTCTGTACAGATACTTGAAAGACGAGAGTACTTATGTTAGCAAGTATGCAGTCTTCCAATTATTATATGTCTCTCTCTCTCTCTCTCTCTCTCTCTCTCTCTCTCTCTCTCTCTCTCTCTCTCTCTCTCTCTCTCTCTCTTAGGGTTCTCAACGCGTGAATTGAAATGGATTATATCTCTACCGTACCCTAATCGAAACCGGCAGCTGCTCCATCACTACCGATTAGAAATTGATTCGATCTTAATGACCAGTAAATGAAGTCGGCTATTATCTTAAGCTTTCGCACGAATGTGGATGCTCAATTCTTTGCAAGCAAAGTACATAGGTTTGGCAATTTGCTTTCAACAACTTCCGTATGGGAAAGCTGCCGTGCGTGGTAATTGATTGTCATTGTCAGTCCCATAATATTTTCTTGCAATTCTGTGGAAGGGAAAGATTTCTAGAATGAAGCAACAGAGAGGAGACGCGATGCAATAAAAATCCAATATTATTGTGAGCTAAGCTACCTCCATGGGTCTCGTCTCAATGACTGAGCAGGAATACTTTCTTTTCCTAGACTTTTTTTTTTTTTTGTACACGTCTATTTTATTTAGTACTTGCAAGCCTTTTAGCAGTAAGCAGATATTGTTTTAACTGATCTCTATCTATTCGGTATAGATATGTATAAGTATACATACGTTCATAGTACATATACTGAAGCTTGCAGTTCCGCCTGTATCCTTTCGTGACACATATCTATATAACATCCTCTTTGGAGTGTGAAATCCTTTGCTGTCCTTTCTCCTGGTTCCCCTGCACCGAATCCTTCCTTTCAGACGTCTGTTAACGCCTTTGGAACCATCCATTCACACTTTTTACTTCCACTTGCAATATCAATCTTTCTTCGGTACCTGTTTTTCTATCGTCCACACTTCCCTCCGAACCTCTCTTTTTTTATTTTTGTTCTTCCTCCCATTCCAAAATGTTTCATTCTTTGGTATCATTTTTCACAACTACCAGTCGGCTTTTCTCGGCCCATCTCCTGGCTGGGCAGATGCGATAGGAAAGATTGACATATCGATTAAACAGATTTTTGATGAATTGATAGATATTCAGGAGGAAATCTTGGAAATTTTGTATTTGGTTATGAATGTGATTTGTTGCTGTATGTTTATCACTATTTGGGTCAAATTTTAGATTCAGGGCAGATAAAAAGATCCCGAGTACAGTTCGTGCGTCATTCCTTTAATCGCGTAATCTTGAAAAGGGTAATGGTGGATGAGTTTTAATGATCTGCCTAATTTTCTCATTAAAATACCATCATTGCAGAATGAACCGGATCTACAGTAAACTGAACACGCTACATTTTAGACCCCTTATTAAATTAATAACACAAAAGTATATGTATTTAATTAATTCGGCAAAATTATATTAATTGATTTAACACAATAAAAATAAAAATATATTCCTCCCTTCTTACAAAGGTAATTTTTGTCGTTCTTTGTGAATAAATTATGAACTCTGAAACATTTTATTTCATTCAATTTTCAAATTTTGAGAATTAAAAAGAAACATTGAAAAGTTTCAGCAATTTCAGTCATTTTTCCTTACGAATAAATCATAAAAATTGCATGTTTATATATTATTTGAGCCATAACTCTAATAGTTAATAACCGCTAAGGAATATCTTGGAAAGCTTCGATTTAAAGATAATTACATTAGTAATGAGTATCTCGAAAATTTGTAGACGTGTGAATATTCTTAATTTCTCGTTCGGAATTAAACTTATTTATAAAGTTCCTCCTTTAATATCGGAATGTCAACCCCCCCACCCCCCCGCCCCCATTCAACTTGAGAGAGCCTCATTATGAGATAATCACTGCCACTTAAACACTCTCTCCTGAATAGGGTCCCCCCCCAAGCCCTGTTGACCATACCACAAAGGGGTTCATTTATTACCTACGAAGTGAAGGATGCTGTGTGGAATATGCTCCCTTTTCATGACTTGAGAGTTTTGGGTATTCAAATGAGACTCTTCATTGGTGTCTGAAGTTGGTTTTAATGATACATTCATAGACTGTGTTTTCTGATGAGGGTCTACTCAGTCTTTTGCCATAATTGTTCTGATTAAGTTTCATGGTTGTGTTTCGGCTTCGAAAAATGGACACGAAAGAGCTGTTCAGGTAGACAGAGAATAACGGAAACAAAGTTGAAATTTCCTGTTATTTCTGTTACGCCTCAAAGTAAGAAAAGTCATTTAATAACAGTTAACCGGAAAAATGGTTTTGTTTTTTGATGGCGATAAATTTAGACTTGTAATTTAGGGAAAACTGTATCAAATTCAATTTGTTTTCTAGTTAAGCTATATTCTCCTCGTTCATAGTACGCGGAAAGCCCCTCAGTGGCGTGGTCGGTATGGTGTTGGCGTGCCACCTCGTTGGCTGCGAGTTCGATTCTCGGGCATTCCATTGAGGTGTGATAGATGTGTATTTCTGGTGATAGAAGTTCACTCTCGAGGTGGTTCGGAAGTCAAGTAAAACCGTTGGTCCCGTTGCTGAATAGCCACTGGTTCCATGTAACGTAAAAACACAATTCAAACAAACAAACAAACAAACAAACGTGGAGATGATTCCGGGAGGGTAATCATTCTCATATGTTACCGTTTAATAGCTGCTGCTTCTTCATTATCCCGAATTCTACGGATATCGGTAATCAGATTCATTTCTCAGTGCAGAGCGAGAAGTTTTCGTTGGAGGCCAAATGCAATTCTAAATGAATGACATAATACAGCTAACGGAAGGTTAACTCTGACATCTCTTGGAGAAGGAGTAAGTGAGTCTTGGGCCATCTTGAGTGAGTCGTGCATTCTTAGATCTGCATTATCTTACTGTCATTAAGATGCTTGTGTTACTGATTTCTATCATGTTTCAGATGAAAGATCATGAGATAGTTATGAACTAGAAGTCACGGAGCGTACTACTTGTCTGTTTATGTTTACAATTATTTTTATGATCTTCGTTATAACACGTAAGGGATAGATAAGTACTAATCTGTTCTTTGTGTCAACTCTATTATAATAAAGTCTAATTGCTTTATTTTTAACTGGCGTCAACACGAATTTTTCCATAATTCATCTCTGTAATATGTACACTGTAAAAGAAAATTTGAGCGAGTGAATGTACTAATTCTTGCAAAAACAATTTCAAATATTTGCCTACATACAAAGCGATACCAACTAATCAATGGTTATGTTTTTCGCTTAACTAATGCACTAAGGCTCTTAGAATTCACGTTTATTCGATGGATGTCTCGTTTTCTTCATCACTCATCAAATTCTATCACGGTTATTTATCTATTTCCGAAATCGCTGACGTCACCTACCGCTTTCGACTGTTTATGAAAATGACGATGATCCAGTTCACCTGACGTCTTAACTTGAAGGATAACCCTCGACAATCCAGTTTGCTTGACGCTCTTACCTTAATCAAAGGACGCCACTCGAATTGAGGAGTGCTTGAGGCTGATCACCTATTCCTCAGCAATAAACCAGGACAGCTGGTTCCTGTTGCTCCAGACCCGAGAGGGATGGATATCGAGAACGGCTCTTGGTTCTGCTGTCATCGGAGCTGGAAATACTCTTAATGGGACGAGATTATTTGTATCTGTGTGTGTGTGTGTGTGTGTGTTTGTGTAGAAATATGGAAATGCTTTCTTTACAAATTCATGAACTCGCAGAATATAGTAACGGTTGGGTGCAAATGTGATTCATTTACGACTTCATCAATGACCACAACAGAAAGTGTTTATTATTTATTCATACGGATTGTTCTTTTCTTTCCCATGACCCCAATCTGTGTTCTTAATTGCCCATTTTCACACAACAATTATTCCTTTACATTTCCTATATTGCATTTCAATTGCAAAACGATGCTTTTATATTTTCAATATGCTTTTTCGATTCATAATACAACGTTCACCTATTTCTGTTCGTTGCCTCCCTTTCACCCAATAGCATCGAGACCTCATTGCACCCTTCGGACGAATCCATTTCACCCAAGAACAGTTAGTGATTGGATTTCACTCGCTTTGCAAAGAGAAATCCATTACCTGTCTCCTAATAGATTTAGACGTTGCCTCGACGTTGTATTAAAATATGAATTTTGCATTAGGTTATGAATTTATAATTATTACTGGAATATGATTGATATGCCAAATAATTTTTGTTAATGAAATATAGCTTAAGTAAATGACATTGTCTCTTAAGTAATATATGTTTTTTTTTTCATAATTTGGGAAAAACTCTCTATCGCAAGAGTATATATAATGTTCTAAGAGGTCCACAATAATAAAAGAAAATGTTGCGCGTTCGTGTCTAATTTAAAATCCCTTTACAAAGCTTTCGAACCCTTCCCTGGGTTCATCATCAGTGATTTTTGGACTGAAGATGAACCCAGGGAAGGGTTCGAAAGCTTTGTAAAGGGTTCCTGAATTATATACGAACTCGCAACATTTATTTTTATTATTGTGGACCTCTTAGAACAATGTCATAATTATTCTCCCGATCATACCAGCCAGATTTTGCACTCTTTTGTAAGACTCGAACAAACTCAGTCTAATGAGGCGACCGAATCATATCAAGTTACGAACCATAGCGGACATCGAATCAGTGCGCTCCTCTTTTAAATTAAAGGGAATTCGAACCATACATAGAGCCATTCACAATGCTTAATGAGGAGAGAGAGAGAGAGAGAGAGAGAGAGAGAGAGAGAGAGAGAGAGGTCAGCAGCAACAGTACGACAAAAACAAGAAAAGGCAAATGTCTGGGGGCAAACATGAGGCAAGAAGAAACGCAAAGGTGGAGACGGTGTTTCCAGCGAACATTTCCGTCGTCGTTATGACCACCTTCTTAATATTGTATCACTACGTGTATATAACAGAATGCCATTTATTTAGCTATGTACATGCATTTTATATTCATATGTTTTACTCTTGTATAATTGTCACGTCTGGTCTATTTGCACGTATCACCCTATCTGTTCTGATACCATAGTCGCAGCGGATCTTTGCCTGATCGTTTTCTATCACTCCTTCAGGTTGGTGCTCGTACCACTTATTAATGCAAGGAGCTGGTGTTTCTTCTTCTTATTATTATTATTACTGAATACGAACATTGCATCAGTACCATTGATTTTCTGTGCAATCTTTTCTATCTAAGATTCGGGAAAACGTATTATTTGCCAAGCAGAAAGAATTCTTTACTGTATATTATTATTATTATTATTATTATTATTATTATTATTATTATTATTATTATTATTATTATTATTATTATTATTATATTATTATTATTATTATTATTATTATTAATCTTGTTTTAATTACTAGTTACAGGAACATAATTTAATGAAATATAAGAGGTAATATCAAAGTACAATCGTCCGGATGGTTGTCAGAGAAATTGTACTTTGCTGGGTCTTAAAGGACCGAATTCTGAGATGAATAGGGAGGGGGTGGAGGGGATGGGAGGGGGTGGGAGGAAAGTGGAGAGAATGGGAACGGAGGGAACACGGCTCGTAATTTGAGCGTCTTGTCCAATGAAAACAAATACCTTTAACTGTATCGCGTATTCTCGAGTGCGGCGCAATTAGGTGAATTACTCAGGTGCAGATGACTTGTAGGAGAAGTGAGTGGTCACAGTGGCAATAAAATGACAATACTAATAGAATCATTCTTGCTTTTATCAGTTCTGAGAAACAAATAACTTCAGGTGGAATTTTGCCAATTTTTTTTATGGAGAGTAATGGGTTTGTCATTGTATTTACTTCTATTTTTACATTTTCAAAAAATTTTCAAAAATATACTGACATCTTTAAGCTTGCGGCTCTTAGCAACTTTTTCTCTGAAAGGCTGTTTGACCTTTAGAATAGCCGTCCATTTCTTGTAGAAGTCAGTTTTAACTCCTTAATTAATGTATTCTCTGAGGGAGGAAGTTTCCGGAGTTTCCTAATTGCAAATATTTTGAAACTTCCATAGAAAGCAATTAGGAATTATTTTTCCCATGGAATATTTCTCATTGTGAGACACGAGAGAGAGAGGAGCAGAGGAGTAGAGAGAGAGAGAGAGAGAGAGATCCTTTAACAAAAGAAATCCACACAAACGTGTGTATTGCATGATGCATTTAATCTGAATGATTTCCTTACCAATCTTTTGCAGTGGTTGCCAAATCAACTTGATATCTTCGTTCTCTGTTTCAGCTGTTTTTAAGCTTTATTTTTTTGTTTTGTTTTGTTTGTAGCGTTACATTTTCGTCGAATAATTCTGTTTCTAATTCTTTTTCAGTTTTGCTTTCTTTTTTCCTTTGGTACTTAAACATCCACATGATCAACTGGTGACTCGGTTATAAAGATAAACGTGATGAGAAACACCTTCAATAAATGCATCATTATCACACAAATGTTGGCATCAGCGGAACCAAATGAAGGAGGTGAAGCGCTTCTGCAACGGATCCATAAACTCCGAGAACACAACATTAGACTTCTGATTGGGAATCTTGGATTCAAATTGTAAAAAATATCTGTAATGGCAGAATTAAATGTTCAGCTCTCTCTCTCTCTCTCTCTCTCTCTCTCTCTCTCTCTCTCTCTCTCATATACGTATGTTGAATCTCGTCGCTTCTTGTAAAGAATTTCTGTGACAGTCATGATAATATATCTGAAAAAAGTATGAATGCCAACCCACTCACTAATGGTTCTGTCAGTCAAATATTGGCGTGCAATAGTACTGTTAAAAAGTGATGAATGATTATGTAAGAAAGCTTAATTGGGGAAAAACTGTTTAAATCGGCACAGATACACACGCACATGTACATTAGACGCATATATGTGTGCACACACTTGTGTACATATGTATGTAGGCACTATCCGTTTCCAAACATCTGCCAAGCCTGAGAACGTGCTTTCAGTTGCACGAATAAAAATATTTTTGAAACATTAAGCACTCCTGGCCTGTGATGCTGAAATCGCTCCCCTTGTAACCTGACTCTCAAACTCCCCGATGAGCTTCTCAGTCTTATTTAGTATTTTTAGTAATGCAGGCTTCAAATTCCTTTCCTTTCGAACTATACTTTTTATGGATGCCCGATTTCACTTTGGCAAGCGCTCTTGGAGAGAGAGAGAGAGAGAGAGAGAGAGAGAGAGGAGAGAGAGAGAGAGAGAGAGAGAAATTTTATAATGATCTGATCATATTATTTTAATGA
>NC_061105.1:47973650-47988650 GCF_015104395.2 Macrobrachium nipponense | reverse complement strand
AGGACTGCAGAAGAAACTGCATATTTTTGAGAGAGAGAGAAGAGCAGATGAGAGAGAGAGGATGAGAGAGAGAGAGAGAGAGAGAGAGAGAGAGAGAGAGAGAACTCTTCAACTGATAAATCCACGATTAGAATGAAAGAAATTTAATTATTGCATTGCTTAGAAATATCAACATGTGATTGATGTCGACAAATGGGACACTTCCATTCAAATGTGAATGCTAATCTTTATTAATGGAAAATTCCTTTCCAAAAAGCTCTGCAGCATTTAAAGGCGGCACATTCCCTTTGCAGAAGCTGAAATTCGGAGACTTCAAACTGTAAAAATATTGAAGTGAGACGTCTTCGCGAGAAATATAGCAGAAACTCACTCTGCTTGATACAAATATGGCGTGATGGGACATTAATTGTTATTTACCTCTCTCTCTCTCTCTCTCTCTCTCTCTCTCTCTCTCTCTCGCTCTCTCTCTCTCCTCTCTCTCTCTCTCTTCTTGTTGTTGAAACTTTTACATTTTTCCTGGTGACATTCCTAAAACGTTCGTAAAAGTGATGAAATTATATGAGTAGTAATATTTTCCTGAGTTGGTTTACATAAATGTAATTACGTTTTGGTCGCGTTCATGAGGGTGAACTCAACCCTCCTTTTAACGATACCAAGAGACGCAATTTGATTTCCTCTTCTCCACTGACATGCGTGAAAATGACGGTCTGTTTTCTAACCATAGCGACGATCGAAGGGGTCGGTTCCCCATCTGAAATGTTTTTGGAACATTAGTGTCATGCAGAGGTTTTTCAATCCGACGCTGAGGGACTGGAAGGCTTCGCTCAGGTCATTGCGAAGCCAAGTCGTTCTGGTGGTTCGTCCTTGCTATCACTTTCTTTTTATTCTTCTCCTCGTCTCCTCTTTATTGTACTTTCCTCTCCTCCCTCTGTGGAATAGGAAAGGGGGGGGGGGGATGAAGGAGAAGAGGAGATGAAAGTTAGAAATTCCTCTCCTTTGCATCTTCTTTTATCAGGTACTTTTCAATGAAATGAGAAGAAGAGGGGGAAACAGCCTTTGCTCACTAAGTCATTCCTCCCACCCTTTCCTCATGAGAGGAGGAGGAAAGTCACATGACGTTCTTTTCTTCTTCTTCAATCTATGGGCGAGGGCAAATATGAAAAGAGTACAAGTATTTCATTAATATTCGTTGGTAATTTTTTTTATTCTTTATATGAAGAGAAAAAAGTTTAACACTCAAAGTATATCTTTCATTTTTTATCCATTAGAAATAATTTCATGGTGAAGTATAAATTGCCAGTACATTGTGAAAACATCATTTTGTCTTCCCCTCTTGAATGAACTGTGATATACTAAAAGTAAAAAAGCACTTTCATATATATCTTAACTGGTTTGTTACAGTTTCCCTTGCTTGCCTCTCACGGCTCTAAAATATTTTCCTCCTTCCACCTTTCTTCTCCGCTCTTCCTTCGCCTTCTCCTTCTCTCCTCATCTCAACGTCCTCCTAAAATGGAGGAAAAACTGGGAGACGACAGAGATAATCATCAGAAGCTAGAATCCCCCAAGGATTCGTCCAGTTTCCATTGTGGTCGGATACTTCTCTTCTGTAGGATGTTTCTTGGATACACTCATCCCGGAGGAAAGGGACCAAGACCCACCAATCTCTCTCTCTCTCTCTCTGATTTGATATGACACTGAAGGATAATGGGATAATGGTAAGTGCTTTCCCTGTGTCTTATCTATAATCAGATACCTTTGTCATCCTATTTGAAGACTCGCCTTACTCCGGAATGTTTTTGAGGCTGCCATGATTTTTGGGAGTTATAAATAGTTTTTCTTGGGGTATTACAAGTTCAGTTGGGCATCCCCAATTCCCTTTGGAAGTGGAGACAATATCTGCAGTTCCTATATCACGCTTTGACAAAGTATATTTATAAATAATTTATTAAAATTATATATATATATATATATATATATATATATATATATATAAATTTAACAGCGAGAGAGAGAGAAGGAGACCTGAAGAGGAGAGAGAGAGGAGAGAGAGGTGGGTATTTAATTTTCCCTATATCGCCTTCGGAAATCGATCGTTGTACCCACCCTGTCAGTCCATCATAGGAGTAAACCCCTAACCTACAATCTACGGGCACTCCAGTGCCTCGTTAAGGAATGGTAGTGTGCGATTATCTTGAGCCGGGTATGATATGAGCGTGGAATTTCTGAATGTTTTGAAGATGGTGCTGAAGTTTGTTTTTAATTAAGAAAAATTGTTTTTTCTTAGTTGGTAACTAAAAGCCTGTATCGGTCCCTCCACTCCACGCACGTAAAACATTTGAAGATTAAATAACAAAGAAGCCAAACTTTATCTTCTGGAAAGGTTACGTTACTTCACTGTCACTCTGCAGATAGATCCCTGACAAATGGTCACTTTCTGTAGCTGCTAGTTTCCTCTACAGTCAAACATCATACTGTTCAGACGAGACGCTCGAGTTTACCATATAAGCTATTCGTATCTAAGGCCTCTTTTTCTGTTAGAAGAATATCAGGAAAAGATAAATATTTCCATTAATGAGAGTCTTAAAGAATTGCAGGCCCCCCTCGGTTTGTTTTTTGGTGTCTTTAATGCTTATGGGCTATTGACGACATTATCTCTTTAAAAGAATGTGGGGCTACTTATAGTTTCTTTAAGTTTGTCAATGAAAATAATGTTTCAGAAGATTCTCATCTGAAAACATTTTCAATTTCTTTTATAACGCGTTTCTTTAATGGCGGGGATGCGGGTGTGGGTGGGGGGGAAGGGGGGGGGGGGGGGGGGGGGGTAGAGGATGAACGCCTCCCATAAAGATTCATTCAGTTTCCCTGTTTTCGTAAAATCTAATCCAAAATTCAAAGTTAAATAAAGAAGGAGGACTTGTTCATTTACCGTAAGGGTAAGTATAGTTTATATTATATTACTTCAGGCAGATTAGCGCATTTCCCAAAATATCTAAGTGAAGACTTTCAAGATGAATTTCTTAAAATAAAGCTCATGAAAATAACAAACAGTATCGTTTTAATAGCCTCCAGTGGTTCGCAACCATAAACGTTCACCTTTGTTTTGTCAACAAAATTTGTAATATGAGGAAATCGGTTTTCAGATGTTCCTTAAGGGGGAAGGAACACATCTTTTTTACAACCAATTATTCTTCTCTGTACATTCTCTTTTTTAAACTTAATAATATGAGATAGTCTCTCTCTCTCTCTCTCTCTCTCTCTCTCTCTCTCTCTCTCTCTCTCTCTCTCTCTCTCTGTGCCCTAACCCCGAAGGTAACATGTCACTTACACCGGTAGCACCTATTCCAACTTTCATCTCTCAGCATTCCTAAGCTCTCTCTCTCTCTCTCTCTCTCTCTCTCTCTCTCTCTCTCTCTCTCTCTGTCTCTCTCTCTCTCTCTCTCCTCGTGAAGCCGTGTACATAATCTTATTCATACGCTCGAATTACCTGTGATACGGAAGCGAATAGAACTAATTTGATACTTGAGATGATTCGTAGCTGCGAGTGATTCCAAGCCCTAATTAGATTTGTGATTGTTGGAGCGGTACAGATCCGTCTGAATTTTATCTAATTTAATGACTTAAAAGTTGGTCTGACTTTAGAAGGGAGGACGATGATGATTATAATGTTAATAATCATAAGTTTGCTAATTTCGAAGGTAACAAAGAGCATTTGAATCCTTTAGGAAGGTTACCACTAGAATAGTGTTTATGAACTCGCATCTTATATCTGCAAAGACCCACAGTAATAAAATCTATTATATCTAAAAGGACTTACAGTAATAAAGAATAATCTTATACATCTACATTGACTTATAGTAATTAAGTATAGACTATATTTCTACAATGACTTACAGTAATAAATTATATCTTCACAGTGATTTCAGTAGTAAAGTATAATCAATCTCTATAGCGACCATTAGTCATATGCTCAAATGGTTGATGTATTGATGTTAGGTTTCAATAGTATTTATATAACTCTAACACTTATTTGAGACAAATAAATACCAGCAAAAGTATTATGGTTTTTCCTCTAGATCTACTTCACATTTTAATTTGATGAATGTTTTTTGGTATCCAAAGGTAGCGTCAAATCACCAACTATTGTTTAAGCGTTTGAAGTCATCACAATGATTAAAATCATTTCAGAAGCTTTATTCTGAAGTGAATGGAACGAGGTCACAGGGATACTATAGGAGCAGAATATGGAACAGGCACGAGCAGTGTTTTGTTAAGAATGGCCATATGTAAAGAACAAGGCTGGGACCATATGAATAACAGAAAATGTTGGTGAATAAAATGATGAATGAATGACTGTGCATACAACCATGACCATATTCCATATAAGATAGTAGATTTGTACATACAACAGGCAACGCATCACGATTATTTTAGATTGTTTAGAAAGGGAAAAAGCGGGGAACAATAAAAGTATTTATTGAAACCTTACCTTTACTGAATATAGGGTAAGATTAGAAGGTTGGACAGAGAGGAACAGAGAGAACATGGTATTTTTTTCCCGTTACACTTTCACGATATAAATTAAAGTAAACAACATTCAGTTTTCAGTCTTCCCATTGACTGGGATAAGTCTTGCAGGAGAGTCAGAGATCAATCCTTCGTTTCGGGAGACGTTCCAGGAGCGCTAACTGACGAATAGACGAACACTTTTGAAGTGACGAATACGCGAACACTTGTGATACGAACGGAAAATTTAGATCACAATATTCATTTGTAATAATGAAATATTCGAAGAGGAAAAGGCTTTTGGAAAACGATTTCCAGATGAAGGTAATTGATTTCGATGTTAGTTAAGGACTATTTCGGTTACGAAATAGTGTATTTTGTTAGTACGCAGAGGTCACCTAAGATGTTACTACTTTTAGAAATGGCAAATAATACATCAGAAGATTATTACCCGTAAGGTTTTATCAATCGAACATATGAAAAGTTATGATTTTAAAGTATGAGCAGAAAATGTTTTAGACAAAATGATTCATTCAGTTGTAATATGATGCCCAATTTTCCGTCTCTTGGATAAGGGGGGAGAAAATCACTAATGAATATAAATGGCTTCCAATGCTAGATAATTAGCCTTACTACTTTGATGCCGCTATTTGTCTGGTTGTTCTTCATTAAATCCTTCTTCGCTAACGAGTATGTATTATTTTTGTGCAAAAATGTTCTCTATGATCCTACTGGAGTCTGTTTTCCGAAACCAGCATTTCTCTGATAAATCCACGGCAGTTTAACCCTATTTGTGTGAGCCTGGCGTTCCAATATCATTATGACGACATATCGGTGGAGATGGACTGTAATGATTTTGTTTACATTTTGCTCATTCATTTTCCGGAGAGAGAGAGAGAGAGAGAGAGAGAGAGAGAGAGAGAGAGAGAGATGGGAGAGATGAGAGAGAGAAATCTTATATATTGGATGACCCTCTGCTGTATTGCACTAAATTGAATTTATATTTTGTATTTGATGATTTATGGCTAAATTCACTGGGAACTTCCATGACATTTTCCACAGACGAGGACGTTATTATCATTGGTGAGATACTTTGTCAAAGACGTCATTCACCAGAGGGTTTAAAAGCAAATGATGAGCGAGGGAGCTTGAAGCTGACCTATATGTACTCCTGGTCAAAACACAAACAAAAAAGTATGGAAATTAAACAAAAGCAAAGTATTATTATAGTAGATTCACATCAACCGTGCATTTGATGTTTAGGCCAGTCTCTTACGCCCTTACGACTCTCCTGATTGGCTGTTGATAAGCCAATCACAGGGCTGGAAACTAATTCTCTCTCGAGAGTTCACATAGTAGGATCTATGCTCCTCCTCTCCTGAGGGATACGTCTGTCAAAAGTATCCCCCAGGAGAGGTGAAACATACATACTACCTATGTGAACTCTCTCGAGAGACTGAGAGCTTCCATACTTTTTTGTTTGTTTTTTGACTTGGAGTACATATAGGTCAGCTTCAAGCTCCCTCGCTCATCATTTGTTTTTAAACCCTCTATTGAATGACGGTCTTTGACAAAGCACCTCACCAATGATAATTACGTCCTCGTCTGTGGAAAATGTCATGGCTTGATTGTAATTTATGACGATGCAGAATTGGTATGGTGTGTCAGTACAGCGTGTCAATTTATAACACGAACCAGGTCACATCAGCAGAATCCGATGACCTGCGTCGGAGAAGTGGAGGTCAGTCGAGTCCCTTGGGTAGGCATTACGGGAATGTCTTCGTCTCCTTCAGTTCTTTCCTCTTATAGATATGGACCTCCCTTGCCTCTGACGGCGCTCTCCAGTCCAAAACGTGGCTTGGCTTTTATTGATGTGTATTTAATGGCGATCAGCTTTTGAGTTTGGTCCTCACTGTCTTAGCGTCTTCTAATTTCTTGATACGTAATCATTTTCCAGCGATGAGACAAGTGCCGTATGAATATAGAATGGTTAATCCTTTGCCATTTGAACATTTAGCTTGCCTGAATATAGCACGCAAAATACAAGAAATTAGAAGTTGTTACCAGTAATATCCTTAGCCAAAATCTTAGAAGTAATGACACAGATTGTTAGAATGTCTCAGGATATCACAATGAAATCCTTTTGCAAAATGGAATATTTTAATCACGCCATATCTTGATACCAGATTGCTAGGTGGTCGTTATGAACTCGTGGCTTAATGAGGTGATCCAGTCCCTAATGATGGTAGTTATCTGATATCTGATAATTCACCGAAATACATAAACATTAACATACATCTGACGTAATTAAATTATTATATTTCTTTTATTGTTCAGTAAAGCTTGGCGAGTTCTGCCTTTTTTTATGTATTTTCTGAAAATACTTCGTGTTGTATTCCGTATAATCATGAATAGCCGGGCTTTCTATTCATAAATGTGAATGAATCATTCCCAAATGATACCCTAACTCCCACCCCCATTCCTGTGATAATACCACTAAGCATGAGGTTATCAGTGAAAATACTCCCTTCCTCATAAAATTCAAATTTTTCTTGCAATTCACTCCTGATAACTGACCTTACAATATCAGACAAATATGGAAATACTAACTCTAGTTTCAAATTTATTAAAAAATCTATCTTTTTTATCTTCTAATGTATACAAGACTGAGCTAAGGCCTGACTTTAAACTCACTTTAGGAACAATATCATTTCCTGACTTCCGTTTAATAAATCATCAATTTTGTTTCATATTCCTCACACGACGCCTTCTCTGGTCGCTATTCTCTCAAATGTTCTCTCGCAGTATTTGCAGAATTACGGATTATGATGACAAATTCAGGATGCGAATTAATGATTAAAGTAACTTTTCTTTGTCGAACAATCTACGTTCGTTATGACAAAAAAGATAAGAACTTGGCTCATCAGATTAAATGAATTTCCAGAACAGGTCTTCTTGGGATCTAACTATATTTTTATTCTTCAACTATAAACTTCGAATGATTATTGTTTCGAGGATCAGATGTCAATTGCATCACACGCGGCTTCATTTGAGGATTCACGGGAATTACGGGATATTCCAAACAAGGCGATATCGTGTTCCCTGTCTAATGTAATGCAATATCTGATCCAGACTTCTAATTAATCTTGGTCGACCCAGCATCTCCTCTCGAATTCAGGCAGCAGTGTTTTGAAATTGATCAAGATTCTATTTTGCTGATTTAGTGAATTCTTTTTCAAGATGTAATTAATATATAGGTGAGACATATCTGTTTCGTATTTGATTGAAATATCAGGTTCATTCGTTTTAAGGCTCGCTCAGACATCCAATGTGTAATTATATTTCATGAAGTATCTTGGTGCGCGTTTCTCGGTATGTTCTTGTGCGCGTGTTTACTTGTTTACCTGTTTACAGTTAATTAGATTATCAATGATTTTTGGAAGCATTTACGCAATTAGAATACTGGACTAAACAATAATTCCGGAGAATTACCTCAAACAAAAAGACCTTCTCGGAGGCGAATCTGTTCAACAACATCTTGAGACTTGAGGGAAATTTGACTGAACATAATAATATTCCGAAGATATTTTACCACCAAAGTTCGGTATAAAACAAGACAAAAGAGAGAGCTAAGTGATTTGGCCAGGTGGCTTTTTTTTTTAAAGAAATGTTCTTGAAGTTGAATATGTTATATGCCACGCTATATATATATATATATATATATATATATATATATATATATATATATATATATATATATATATATATATATATATATATATATATAATATTTTCTCCTTAGTAATTCCCTTAGTAGAAAGATGGACAAGGACTTTTTATACTTTTTCTTTTTGTCTCACAGAGAGAGAGAGAGAGAAGAGAGAGAGAGAGAGAGCGAGAGAGAGAATTCCCACCTCATCCCATAGTCAAATCAACTTACCACTCCCACAATGCAAATTCTAGGGTTCAGAACCGAAAGGATAAAAACCTGTTCGGATTTCTCATGTTTATTTTTCAGACCTGACCTCATTCTTCTTAATTGCTGACTGTTCCTTCCTGGGCTGGATTCGGCGTTTCATTGATCATCTTTTATTCGGAATATTCGTTGATAGTGTTGAGCCTATATTCCACGTATCTGGGAATTATTCTTCTTCTTCTTCTTCTTCTGAGTAAAAAAAGACTTTCGAACACCTGAACGGTGTTCCTCATCAATATATACAATTGTGGACTTTTTAACAATTTTTTTTCAGGAGACTGTGACTTTCTTAATAATAATAATAATAATAATAATAATAATAATAATAATAATAATAATAATAATAATAATAATAATAATAATAATAATAATAATAGTGGAAAAATCCGTTAGATTTCAGCTCTCAAAGATAAGCAGACAAGGAACCGTTTTTCGAAATTCGAGAAGAAAGAACGGAGTTGACGGAGGTAATTAGTCAGATGCCTCGTTAGAGCACTTCCTACATCTACTTTTGTTGCAGAATTTTCCAGTAATTGTAGCCTGGGTTGATAGTTTAGGAAACTCGAAGGAAATTCTTTTCTACACTACTCTCTCTCTCTCTCTCTCTCTCTCTCTCTCTCTCTCTAGCAAATTAAAAAAAAAACCTGGCTACTAAATTCTTTCTTCGTTTCAGGACCATTTTCTCGAAGAATTTGTTTAACTGCTCAATGTTTCTTTGTCCCATGTGCAACGGGTATTTGTAAAAACCAGAGCTATTAGAGAGAGAGAGAGAGAGAGAGAGAGAGAGAGAGAGAGAGAGAGAGGTAGATCCCATGGAAATATCGCCCACTCGTGTAATAAAAAACAAAAACAAAAGAAGTGTATACAGGGAGACGAGGCAATGGGTAAACACGGAGGAGACGGACCTTCATTCATTTTTCAAAAAATCTACAACAAAATACTTCATGCGAAAAAGGAGCATTATTCAGCTTCTGTCTTTCCACCTGGAAAGACCCTGAGACAATAGGTGTGGCTCCATTCTTTAAGGAATATCAAGACAGGAAAAACTTTCTGTTCTTTTGCTATAATAGGTCTCATTCTGTTTGAGTTTTATGGTTTTTGTTTTCATTTACAAACTACTCTTACGTGTGTATTAATTTGACGTCATTATACTGACAATTTTGACATCCTTAAGACAAAGTAGAAATATTTTGCTATTCTAATTTTCTAAAATTATTTTGAAACTCTTATACTTTTATGGTAAACGTTTACACCATTCACTTTCTCTCTCTCTCTCTCTCCTCTCTCTCTCTCTCTCTCTCTGTATATATATCATATATATATATATATATATATATATATATATATATATATATATATATATATATATATATATTTCAGTCTCATCCACTGAATTCCAGGCACCGAAGAAGAAGGAATTACCCAAAAGAATACGCAAATGTATCATCACCATTGGCTTGTTTAATGAGACGTAATTAATGAGGTGCATTTACCCGAGACAGGAACTGACAGGTTTGCTGGATTTGTACACCTGCTCTATTTGTATTCCTTGACATCCACCCGCTCATGATGCTTGCTGGTCCTTTATATGCAATTGCAGCAAGCTAGATAGATAAATATAGAGAAATAGATAGATATATATATATATATATATATATATATATATATATATATATATATATATATATACATATATATATATATATATATAATATAATATATATATGTATATATATATATATATATTATATATATATATATATATATATATATATATATATATATATATATATATATATATATATATAATATTATATATATATCATATATATAGTATAGTATATATATATCTATATATATATATGTTATATAGATATACTATATTATATTTCTCTATATTTATCTATCTAGCTTGCTGCAATTGCATATAAAGGACCAGCAAGCATCATGAGCGGGTGGATGTCAAGGAATACAAATAGATACAGGTGTACAAATCCAGCAACCTGTCAGTTCCTGTCTCGGGTAAATGCACCTCATTAATTACGTCTCATTAAACAAGCCAATGGTGATGATACATTTGCGTATTCTTGTGTAATTACTTCTTCGGTGCCTGGAATTCAGTGGATGAGACTGAAATATGGATGCAGTATTCATCCTGCTCGAATCAGAATTCAGTTTCGATGTTTTCACGTAAAGTCAGTCGCGACGGGGAGCCGCTAACTATTTCTAATCTGCCTCTGAGGATAAGAGAAGAAGCAGAAAGGTGTAAGACAGAGGTTTTTCTTCCGAGGAAGCAGAAAACCTTCATCCTGCAGGAAGGAAGGTTACTATCGGTCAGGGCAGAAGGAAGAGGAGTAAGAGTTAGTTTTTTTTTTTTTTTTTTTTTTTTTTTTTTTTTTTTTTTTTGTTAGCATTGCGATTAGCACAGTACCTAACTAATTAATCTGCAAAGACGCAATCACAATATTATAGAGATTTTCTTTATTTATATTTTTGCATGCAATTACTTGCAAAACTAGACAACTGTGGCTGAAATTACCCAGGACACAATTGAGCGGCTCCAACTCATCAAAGCCGACAAATTGAACGGGGTAGTTCGGCCATTCAGTCCAGAAGAAGCCAGAAACCTGAAGACTTTGCAAGAAACTTTCAACATTTGTGTTTGGGAAAAAGCAATCAACATGTAACGATATTCAATAATGGCCAAATAAACTAGAAAGAAATAGAAATACTGTAGGGAGTCGAATAAGCATTACATCATTAGCTTCGAACTAACCGCGTGATTTGCAATTTATCAAGTGGCGAGAGCTTACAGTTTTTATCTAACTCCACACAGTGCACCTTGCGTGGTGCACTGTAGGCATTACTAAATGGTCTCTGCAGCGTCCTTTCTACCCACAGCTAGCATCTACTTTTTAGCCTTTTACTTTACCTCCACTCCCGCTACCTCTCTTAAATCTTGCTATCCAACTCCTCAAACTGTTACTTTTGATTGAAGCTGTGACGGGTTCTCCTTTTCATCCTTGCACTTCATCTCCTTTATTTTCTGGATCTCTTTACTTTGCTGTCCAACCACTCCAACTCCCTCTTCACTGTATTATTGGCAGTGATTGACCGAAAGTGCCCCATTGCACTGCTTGGCTTAACAGCTTAAGATTCATAAATGGAATAACCCTGTGACTCGTCTTTCTATATCTTAGTGGTCTGCCCTGTTATAACCTCAGATTATGACGTAAATGACGAGCTTTGACATTGTGGGAAATATGACGACTTTCTCTGGCTCACTCGAGGCGTCTTCCCTTCGTGGTGGTGGTTGCATTTTCATGTCTCAGTTTTATGATACTGCTGGCTCTCTCTCTCTCTCTCTCTCTCTCTCTCTCTCTCTCTCTCTCTCTCTCTCTCTCTCACTTACATACACACACTCACGTTAACGTTTTATTATTTAGTTCTCTCTCTCTCTCTCTCTCTCTCTCTCTCTCTCTTTGACTTACATACACACACTCACGTTAACGTTTTAGTATTCAGTTGGTTATCTCTCTCTCTCTCTCTCTCTCTCTCTCTCTCTCTCTCTCTCTCTCCGGGTTTAAACAAATTACCCAATATCTCTCTCTGTTTCTCTTTGCAATTCCGTGAAGCACCTCCATTTTATCATCTCTCTTGGGTTTAAGTATAACAAAGCTTTCGCACAAAGCTTTCGTCTTCAGACGTAGACCAGCTTGTACACCTGTAGCAGGATCCGCTAAATCAAAGTGACACGTAAGTATTTCGTGTCTGGGAGGATGCTGGTGAACATTTATTTATTCGAATGTCTGCATTTACTGGGCCCTATTCACAGTAGGATGTGTCTTGCATTGTGTTTGAATGACAAGCAGCATTTGCAGTAAATGAACGCATGGTCATTATAAAATGAAATACATTTCACAAATATATTCATATCAGTTAATGATAAATATAAATATTTTTAATCGGTTGAGTCTTAGCATTAGATGACGACCCTGTTTCTCAGTGGAGTTAGCAAAAACATTAAGAAATTATAGTATCGTTTATCCTGCGCTTTTTGGACTTCGTAAGAACCAGTACTGAAAGAAATAGTAGGTAATGCCTTTAAAACCAATCAGGTCAAGAAACAATACTATTGCTATTTTTGTACATTAAATGAACAATCCTCTTGTCATTTCTACATATGAAAATATTATATTAAATGTAGGAAGTGCTAAACGTGATGTATAACTAATGAACATTCTCTCTCTCTCTCTCTCTCTCTCTCTCTCTCTCTCTCTCTCTCTCTCTCGTGGAAATTCGTTCGAGAGCAGAAAGAAGCCTTCCAGCTTCGCCGAAACAAATTGCGTCCATTTTCCTTATGAGTTTCTCCAGGTTCATTTTCTGCGACTTTTATTTCGCCCTAAATCTTTGTCTTATTTATTGTTAAACTTTAGTTTCCTTTTCTTTTATCTTTCCTCGTGAGCCTTTATTTTCTTTCCGTCCACTGGCTTCTTTCATTCCTTTTCGTAAATTGCTTTTAATTTTCCCTAAACTGCTGTATTTTCCCTCTTTTAGCTCCATTCATTAATCTTCCACTCGTTACAGCAGTTCCCTCATTATAGTTATGCTTTCGTTTTGCCTGTGGCTTTTCGTTACTCAAATTACTTTAATTTTGTATTCATCAGTAGCTTTCATTTTTTTGTTCAGCAATTACTTTAATTTCCCTTTACCTGAAAAATGTAATGAGATCACCCAATAAATGTCATTAAATGAACAGATTGTGCAGGAAGAAAAGTAGTAATTTTCAGTAAATACGCGGAAATGCCGACGATTTAACTGTTTGAAATAGAAAACTTGTTATCATTTTATTTTAGACATAATTACCAAAACCCTTGAAATTGCAGTTTGCTTCCTCCGAAGGTGGAATCTATCATAAACAATGCAGGTCGGCTGTGCATTTAGCAATGAAAGCGTTAAAAGATATTGTGCATCGTCAAGCGCTAGAGGTTTGCATTCTAGAGCAAGCTTTCTTATTTGTTGTATATTGTGCTTTTGTATGCAATCTCCAGTTGTAAGGCCGTGCATCTGTGCATCTGTAATAAAATTCCATACAGTATATGGTTTCCGCGAATATATTCACTAAGAGTGCGTCCACACTATGATAAAATATGTCTTAAAAACTCATCGGCAACTGACAGCACACTCACCGCAAACAGGTTGATTACAAGCCAACAACTTGTTGCAGTCAGATAGTTGCTTTATGCGAATATAATTACGAAGCATCTGCCAAAGATTCGTTATCCACTTACAGTTGTTGACTTATTTTGAATTGTATGAAATATGTATGGGATAAGTTGCCAACGTCTATTTATGACATATTCACTGGATGCTCCCTATTATGGTGCTTTTTAGTACCTCATAAAAAAAATTGCTAGTAAGAGAGAGAGAGAGAGAGAGAGAGAGAGAGAGAGAGGTTTGTTATGGTATTCTAACGTTCAGCGACATTGGGCATCGATACCAGATGCGTTTCCATATAATGTATGAAGCATCAGAATGTAAAGAGAGACTTCATGATTGTTTTTTAGATACAGCTGTAGGGTCAGATTAAGCCACCAATTTATGGTCAGCAATTGGAGAAAGAAAAAACATCTTTACTGTGACGGATTTCGCGTCATTTTTGTCTGGTTCGAACTGCAAATACTCCATGATATTAATTCGCGTCGCCTGTTTGTTAACTTTTTGTTTACTTTTCCATGACGTTGTGTTTTCATACCATTAACTTTACACAGTATTTTTATTTTTTAACTATTTCCGGTATATTCCAGATTGTAATGGTTGGGACACAAGTTTAATCTGCTTCTGCTGATGAATTTCGTTTGACGAATTTGACGATGTTATTAAAATGAAATTTGTTTTTCTACGTAATTATTGGCAGAAAAAAGTTAAACGCGCTCATTCATGTACAGTTGTACGTAATTAACAGCAGACTGCAAATGATTACCTTATTTCTTTCATGTTATGCATTGAACTCTACGAAAATAAAAGTAATGATTTTCAGTAAATCGAAGGAAATAATAACTTTTTGTCTGTATGAAATCAATAATTCTGTGCCCCCTTAAGTTTTCATTGTTACCAGTTTTTCTTTCATTTGTGGTTTTTTAGTTCCTACAGTGGTCAACGGAGATTAGGTATGATAATACTAAAGGTATTTATGTTTCTCCAGACAGAAGGTAACAAAAGAAAATACAAATAAAGAAAGAAAAGCAAAGAGATGAATAATTCCGAGTAGTTACCAAGATAGTTCAACCTACCTAAAAATAGAAATATGTCTAGTTCACTAATACATTTATCAATAAAAAAGTAAAGATAGGCGATCTTGGACGGAAAAACGTTTTCCCAGTCGTAAGTCCCGTGAAAGTTTATGCTTAGTCAAAGAATCTAGGAGAATATATATAAATAATTATGCAGATTTTGTTTTCAGGGGTCGGGGTGGGGGTTGGGTTGCTTCATCTATACCAACTAGTCATCCATTGAACAGC
>NC_061105.1:47961150-47968650 GCF_015104395.2 Macrobrachium nipponense | reverse complement strand
CAGACAGACAGACAGACAGACAGACAGACAGACAGACAGACAGACAAAGAAGAGAGTTCTCAATGCTTATCATAACTTATTGCTGCTGATCCGTTCCTTGATACTTTTGACATCCAAAACAGCATTGCAGCCTTTTACTTGCTGGAAATAGATTCTCTGCTTTTCCTTTTATGTTGATCATTAGAGATATTATTCTCTTCATTGTTTATTTTAAAGAAAAATGACGACCTTTTAGCTTCTATGCAAACCTCCTCTCAGTCTTTGTTATTTAATGCTAATTAGCGAGACGTTCTTTATCGATGGCTTTTTCTAATGAAAAGATTTACAACGTTCTGGGCGAATTTGATGCTGTTCGTTTTGTTATCAATTGGGAAAAAACAGGTTTGTATTTCCTGGAGTGTGTTGTGAATTCCTTCTTTATTTTCCCTTTTTCGTCCCCAAAAACGTTTAATGCGGATTTGTCCTGCTTTGTAAGTTATTAGATATTCATTAAAGTTTGTTTTTAGACCGAACCAGAGTTTTCTACTGATGCCATCCTATAAGAAGAACTGTCTATAGTTGTGAGTACTTTTCTTTTAATGTAATTAAACTTTATGTGGACAAAGTAAAACTATGAAATATAGGTAACTTTTCTTCCACTTTCATTGAACATTTAAAGACCCTAGATGAACAAATTTACCTGAATGGGGGTAAAAAAAAGCAGATAACAGCCTTAAAACTTTAGTAGATATGAGAATTCAAAGTAAACAGAAAGTAAACTAAAAGCAAAAAATACCAGTAGTCACTTTAAAGGTAAATATTCGTTCATGAAATTGTGATGTATGTAAATACAGAGATGGTCTGACTTACTCCCAATTTTACATTAAACCGGTCTCCCACTTTTCTCTTCCAGGGATGACGGACCCAAATCTATATCGGTGTCGCTTATTTTCACTTCTTTTGCTCATAGACGCATAAATCAACATCAGAAACTAATGGTTTCTCTCTCTCTCTCTCTCTCTCTCTCTCTCTCTCTCTCTCTCTATATATATATATATATATATATATATATATATATATACTATATATATATATATATATATAATATATATAATGTGCGTTCAGTATATTCATAACAACTTTAGTTCCTGCAGAGCAGTTGTACCCTACGACCGTAGATGAATCGCGTAATATTCGTTAATAACTCGTCTCAAATACATCAGGAAACAGCCTTTGGGGGGGTGTGCTCAATACATTGTTGAATTACTCACCAAAGGTAATGAATTAAAACGGAAGAGGCGATTCAGACGGAGTGAACTGGAGGAAAGTGGAGTCAGTTTGTGAGGTAAATTAGATTTACATTTCGATGGCATTATTGTAGATTAAGCCGACCTTATGCCAACACGGGTGCCTACGCCTGAAAGTGCCCTTAAGATGATAATTGACAAAAGGCATTATTGCTTTGCACATTGTCGTGTTTCTGACTGATTTTAGTTCGCTCAAATTTTTTTTATGCTAGATATTTTTTAATTTGAGTTTCAAAAGATTTTGCCCGTGTGATTATTGTTGACTAGAAAAGTATCACTATAAAAATAGTCTACATCAGCCTCAATAATTTTTCTAATATACTAGAATGTTTCTTTCCTATTTCTTACGAAAGTCAGCTTTCATTCTTAGTGTTATTGAAAAGCGTTGAATTGAAATCAGAGATTCATATAAATATATTTTTACAGCCATCACTTTCAGTAATTAGATCCTCCCTTTTTGGACCTTTCTGCTCCAATCAGGTGTGTAACAAAGACCAAAGAACGACTGCAGCAAACCCTAACACCCCTGCCATCAAACCACACCAAATGGTGGGCAATATTTGTGAAAAGGTTTTTCTCACGAAATGATTAACATTGAACGTCCCAGTTGACAAGTACATATTAGATTATTAGGAAAACGTCTCTGCTATTTTATTTATCAGGTAAGTAACAGAATGTGAACATGATGTAATCGAGACACTTTTCATTAGGAAAATAATGTATCAGGATCTGACGTATCCAGAGATTATATAGAGTGGTTACGAGTATACGATGCCTTCTCGTCAGGAAGCGGTGATACAGTACAGGCAGTTAACAAGTCTTCTTCCTTGTAAACAACTAAGTATTTAGATAATCAGTTCTTCCAGAATCCATGAATAACTGTCATCCTTTTAGCTTTCATGCATTCGCTTACTTCCAAAGTTCCCATGGGCAGGCACGCAAGCGTGCGCGCAAAGGATAGAATTTTGTCAATAGTTTGCCCACACGAAGAGATGCATCGGAGTTTACTTGTGTGGTTTGGTCGTATGGAGAGGATGTCAGAAAAATGAGTTGATGAGGAGTGTTTTCTAGAGTTGCTGGGACGAATAAGGAAGGATGAATAAGAAGATGCCTTAAAAGAGAGCCGTTTAGACGAACAGATGGATGGACAGATAGATAATGACATACATTAACCATGTTACCATGTCTCCCCATACATATTACTTATTTTTCTCTTTTCTTCTTAGAGGCTTCAGCCGAAGACCTAACGAGATTAATTAAGGCAAATACTCGTGACGTGCAAAGACTAATGACCTGTACGACATACCTCATTCATTTGCTCTGGAGAACAATGGCACTCCGTCAAGCGCGTTTTCCGCTTTCCGTTCTTTTCTTGCCCAGTCAGGGTTCTTCTCTCTCTCTCTCTCTCTCTCTCTCTCTCTCTCTCTCTCTCTCTCTTTTACTGCTGCCTCCTCTTCTATTCACTACTGAGTAATTAATGAGTTTACTCTGCCTCTCCAATGAAATCAACTTTGTTTTTTTTTTTGTTTTTTTTTTTTTTATTTACTTTTGTCTGTTTTTTTTAATAATGGCCGGTGAAGCAGACAGTGTTCAATGGATAACATTTCTCGTTTTTTTCCTTTAACGAGTACTTTATTATTGAAAAAATTGCAAATGACAGAGAGAGAGAGAGAGAGAGAGAGAGAGAGAGAGAGAGAGAGAGAGAGAGAGAGAGAGACCAGCAACAAATCATCTGGTGGGCAGTTCGACATTTGCAGGCAACAGGACCGCCATTTGAGAACATGTTTCACAGCAGAGTAGATCCGACTGAATGCACCTCTCTCTCTCTCTCCCCCCCCCCCCCCCCCACCCCCCCCCCCCCCCCCCCCCCTCCCTTCATTGATACTACATATGAGGCAATAATGCAGCATACCTACGAAGAAATAAATTACGATATGACAACAGAAAAGCAAATCCCGAAGAGGCTCTACCAGATCTACACAATGACGGGAAAGAGGAAAAAATAGACAAGAAAGACAAAATCTGCAACCTTTTGAAAAGAGGGAATTGCAGATTTGGAGAAAGATGTTACTACAAACATCCTAAGGTATGTCACAACTATGAAATATATGGTAAATGTGCATACCTAGATGGCTATGGGGATGATTGCAGAGATCTGCATCCAAAAATATGCAAAAACCTAAAAGAAGGAAAAGGATGTAAGTTCGGACAAAAAAATGCAAATATATGCACCCTGTAGCCATGAATCATACAAATAAATAACCAACCAAGTAATAAAATCCAAAATAAGAAAGAAACAAATAAAGAGAGAAATCAAGAATATCAGGTAAAAGAGAAAAGCAAACCACCAATGAGATATGCAGAGATGTCAGCAAAAAAATTTCAAAGCATCAGCTCCAAAATTATACTAGAGATAATAACTGTATTATTATGCAAGAGGATATTGCAGAAACGGAGAAAATTGCAGATTCAGACACAAAATGAGTAATTATGATGAAGGAAGATCAAATATTATGGAAAAGTTGGATTTTTTAATGTCAGAATTTCTGGAAATGAAAAAAAGAACAACATACCAGAACAGGAAAGAGACATGGGAAAATCCTTATTACTACCAATATTAAATGAAGGAGAAAATACGCAACACGCAAACCATCATAGTGATGAATGCGCAGGGTTTAGTTACGAGTAACTCAAAAAGAAAAATAGAGTACTTAGAAGAACTAACCCAAATTGAAAGAAAATAGATATAATGAATATAAGTGAAACCTGGTATTCCCAAGAGACTGGGAATGATGATCAAATAAAAGGGTTCCAAACTTATAGATCAGATAGATAAAATAGGAATCAAGGTGGGGGAACCGCAATATATGGGAACAAGACAAAAAACAAGGAAGATATGAGAAATATAGTAACTCAGAATGTGAACTAATAGCGGTAGAATTTGAATCTGAAAATTAATGAACATAGTAATATATAGACCTCCTAATACTAAAGAGTTTGACTTAATAATTGAAAAATTGGATGATATATGTAGAAATCACAAGGACTGGACTATTCTCCTATCTGGTGACTTCAACTTTCCTTTCGTAGAATGGAAAGAACGAATAGGAGATTGTGTTGTACTTATACATATAAAAAAGAGAGTAATGGTAGTGCAGAAGATAAGAGGCAATTCGAAAAGCTATTAGATATGCTACTAGAATACAACATTCAACAAATAAATCACCTGCCAACAAGAAAGGAAAATACTTTAGACCTAGTATTTGTGAACGAGATGAATTATGTTAAAGAAATAATAGTTTATAATGCGAGTATTTCAGACCATAATGTCATAGAATTAACAGTTCATTCCAAAGCAAGTGAAAACAGAGATAAGCAAGAAATGAAAAAGTGGGAAGGATATGGAAAATACAACTTCTACAGTAAAAATATAAAATGGTCAGAAATAAATGAAGAATTAAACAAAGATTGGGATAACATTTTCGTAAGCGATGACATAAGGGTAAATACGGAGATATTATATAAAATATTAGAGAAAATAGTGGATAAATATATACCGAAGAAGAAAAGTAAACATCATTCATGCATACCAAGAGACAGAAGGATCTTGTTCCAGAAAATCAGAAAGTGGAAAAGGTCTTGCAAAAAGAAAAAAATGCATGGAAAGTTATAGAACTAAAAAGTAAGATAGAAAATGCGAACAAAAGATTTATACAATCAAAAGAAAATGAAAAACGGGACTTGGAAGAAAAAAACAAAAAAATATTAAATATCAAGCAAAACCCCAAACTATTATACTCATATGCGAAGAAGATGAATAAAAGAAGAATAGACCTAGGCCCTCTGAGAATTGAAGGGAGATTAACAATGAATGAAAAAAAAGGAAATTTGCAACATACTGGCAGAACGATATAAGAGAGAATTCACCCCTAGAAAAAATAGTAATGAGATAATGATATAGAAGTAAGGGACGAAAATAGTGAATATTTAGCTGACATAGAAATTAATGAAGCTGATATTGTGCAGGCAATTAATGAAATTAAAAATGGAGCTGCTGCAGGGCTGATGGAGTCCCTGCTATTTTGTTAAAGAAAGTAGTTCATTCTATCGCAAAGCCACTTGCAATATTATTAAGACAAAGTGTAGATACAGGCAAGATTTATGATGAGCACAAATTAGCATATATCACCCCTACTTTCAAAAGTGGATCAAGATAGAGGCAAAGTAATTATAGGCCTGTGAGTCTAACATCACATATTATGAAAGTGTATGAAAGGGTAATGAAGAAAAAATATTATGAAAACAATAATAAAAAATAATTTGTTTAATATAGGACAACACGGTTCGTACCCGGAAAAAAAGTACACAAACCCAACTGTTAGTCCACCGTGAGAACATATTCAAAAAATATGAAAAGCGGAAATGAAACAGATGTGGTTTATCTAGACTTGCAAAAGTTTTGACAAAGTAGACCATAATATATTAGCAAAGAAAATTAGAAAAACACAATATCGTAGATAAAGTAGGAAGATGGTTAAAAGAATTTTTACACAACCGAACAGATAGTTATTGCAAACGATGAGAAATCGGATGAAACCAAGGTAATATCCGTGTGCCACAAGGTACGGTGTTAGCTGCAATACTGTTTGTTATTATGATTGAAGACATAGACAGTAATGTTAAGGATTCGGTAGTGAGTAGTTTCGCTGATGACACAAGAATAAGTAGAGAAATTACTTGTGATGAAGGTAGGAACGCTCTACAAAGAGACCTTAACAAAGTATATGATTGGGCAGCGGAAAATAGGATGGTATTTAACTCTGATAAATTTGAATCAATAAATTATGGAGACAGAGAAGGAAAGCTATATGCATATAGGGGACCTAATAATGAGACAATCACAAATAAGGAAGCAGTTAAAGACCTTGGTGTGATGATGAATAGGAACATGTTATGCAATGATCAAATAGCAATTCTTTTGGCAAAATGTAAAGCAAAAATGGGAATGTTGTTACGGCACTTCAAAACAAGAAAAGCTGAACACATGATTATGCTTTATAAAACATATGTTCGTAGTCCACTTGAACATTGCAATATGATATGGTACCCACACTATCAAAAATAAGGAAAGCACACAGGACATTAATCCACTACGCACCAGCATCGATAATGCAGCGTCTATTCAATGCGTTGCCAGCTCATCTGAGGAATATATCAGGAGTGAGCGTAGATGTGTTTAAGAATAAGCTCGACAAATATCTAAACTGCATCCCAGACCATCCAAGATTGGAAGATGCAAAATATACCGGAAGATGTACTAGCAACTCTCTGGTAGACATTAGAGGTGCCTCACACTGAGGGACCTGGGGCAACCCGAACGAACTGTAAGGTCTGTAAGGTAAGGTCCACACACACACACACACGCACACACACTTCACCAAGAAGGCTGCTTTCAGTATTTGTGTCAACATATGTCAACATACCTCTAGCTACGATCCAGCAAACATGGAGAAATGATCTCGAAACACCCGGTTTTTTAACTACTTGGAATGATTCTAAAATGCCAAAAATTGCAGCTATAACAAATCCTGCTGGAATTGATATAAAATAAAACATCCATGTAATGTGCATCTCAGGATTAATGAAAGGTATGGTACACTTTTTTAAATGAGAAGAATCAAGAAATAAAACTCAGAGCCACTGGGGAGAGACTCTTGGGTCACTGGAAGGAAATAAACCCCGACTTTTCTTTCCAGTTTTCTTTCCCCAAAGGAAACACGGGAGGCGAAGGAGGTCCCAGGGAAGGAAATACGGGAATACTTCGCTTTCAGTTTTGGGGAATATTCAGCGTTTCTTTTATTCTCTCTGTCCTTTTCTCCACCTACTTATGTCATACTTTTTTCCCTCGTGTGTTAGGAATGAAATCTCGTCTGCTCTCTCTCTCTCTCTCTCTCTCTCTCTCTCTTTGTTGTTAACCAGAAGAAAAGTTTGAATGTGTATGTGTGTGCGCGTGTTATTGGTATATTTGCAGGGAAAATCTGAATCCCTTTGATCCTGCTATTAAATTCCCTTTCTTGTTTTCCCGGAATAGTACTTTTGCGATTTCTGTCTGGTCTCCTCTTTTGTGAAGAAGCCTGTGAAGCCGGGGTTTCTCTTGTTGTCGTATTGGAAAATAATCACCATCTGCTATATCAGGATTTGGATGTTATTATTT
>NC_061105.1:47933650-47958650 GCF_015104395.2 Macrobrachium nipponense | reverse complement strand
ATTACTTGTGTAACTGGTAAAAAGGGACCACAGAGAGAGAGAGAGAGAGAGAGAGAGAGAGAGAGAGAGAGAGAGATAACACTTGATCCTCGCCCAGGATTCTTCGAGGTATCCCTCTGTTGACCTTTGCAGGAGGTGCCTCAAAGCCTTCCATTTCGTTATCTTGTCTTAGCCTAAATTAGAGTCCTTCTCGAGAAGAGGTCGAGTGCCACTTGAAGGAATGAGCACTACTGACTAGTGATTGTCCTTAAGAATCTGAAGAGAGTCGATGGTGTCTTAATTTTAAACTGTTTCGGAAATAGAACCCATAGGGATCTTTCTGGTGGATTTCAGGTTTTTTTTTATGTTCCCTAGTACTGTTATGAATATTCTTATTATGAATACTGTTTTACTGCGGCGAATGTTATAATGATTGATAAAAATTATGCTAATATAGATGCCTTTTAGTCCTTTATGTATAATATCTCACAATATAACGCATATTTCATGTGTATCATATTGAGAAATGAGTAATATTCTTTGCCTGCACGAAGCCCTTAAATTATATTTAGTGAAAATGAAAGAATTTCTCCGGCTACATATCAGAGGTGACTCAGCAATTCTAACATATTTTGGAGTTATCCGCAGCGCCTAGATTAACTGACTGGAAGACTACTTTCATTCTTCAACCGACAGGCTTTGGGATTCTCTCCCAGCTTCTGCTTATGTCCTGGGTGTTGAGTCTAATACTTGTTTCGGGATTTAGGCATAACGGCTTTTTTGACTCAACTTTTTTTTTTTAATTTATTGATTGTTTTTAGGGCTGAATAACATGCTTTGATTGATCCCTATTTGCCAAATGCATTCACACTGAATGTATACTCTATTTTCAAATACTGCGGTAACAATACCGTGTGTGTTTATTTTTGTGTCTGTTATACAGGCTACAAAACACAAACGTTATAAAATCTGATCAAGAAGAGAGAGAGAGAGAGAGAGAGAGAGAGAGAGAGAGAGAGAGAGAGAGAGAGAGAGAGAGAGCGGCACGCTATTGAGGGCCAAAATGTACTCGAGCGAGCACAAGCGGGAATATCTGGTTCCAATAATGTGAACTGATATTAGTATTGGGGTAATAATGAGTCTCTCTCGCCTTATTTAATGATCTCGTTTAATCATCACATTTGCGATCGCATCTGCAGGTTCCATTATCGGATAGCATTTGCCGATTGTTTATTTCTAGAAACCTCGTACCTGACTGTTTAAAACAAATGTGCTAGATTAATTAAACTGAAATTGATAAATCTGAATATATGTGTGAATATTTATCAAATCAAAATATGTAACAATAATAATTAGATTTCACGTGTAAGACAGTAATACAGTAATGCATATAAAAATAAATTAATCTGGAACTGAAGAAGTTTCCAAATTATATATTAATCCAAAAACTTTATTTCTTATTTCTTGGGCTTCGGGAAACTCATTCATGATTTCGAGTCTTTCGCCGGAAAATACAGGAAGAGATTTCGTAGTCATTTGTACAAGGTGTGTAAAAACCTCCAATGTAGATACACAAATATATAAACAGCTCTCTAGGGAGTCGAGTACTAACTTAAGCTTTCTCATATACCCAAAGAGCCTCATGTTTACTCATTCCTGAGACTAGGTTTTGTTTCTCAGAATTCTACGACACAATGAACTGAGGGTATTGTATTCTTTTGTCGACAAACTTGGGAGAGAGCTTAACATAGCTACTGTGCTTAGTTGGAATTCTGTTCTGTGAAACGATACACTAGTAGTAGGTTTCAGGACTTGTAAATCATGTTAATAGTATTAATAATAATGACTTTTTAAAAATGGAAAACAAAAAGGTTAAACAATACCATTTTTCTTTTCAGTAATTCGTCTGCTTTGTTTGTTACTAAAGCATTCATAGCAAAAGGCCTCGGTGATTATTTGCTTATGTAACAAAATACACTATAATTGACAATGCCATGAGTTCTTACAGGTATATTTTATATATTTAGTGTTTAGTGATAATGATATAATTTTTTGTTAGTTTTTTTCATCAATGAAGACGATGGAACTTTCGTGAAAATGACCAGCTGAAGAAGACATAGCAGACGAATTCATTCCAGGAAACCGGACTTAGAAGAATCAAAGGTTCCACAACGAGGTAAAATCGTTACAGACAGAAATATACCTTTTTTCAGCGTAATATCACCACTTTGGTGCATTTCAGCTTTCATCTATCTTCGCTTCATCAACTTTACTTGTAAATCATTTTGTATCAAAGGCGTTGCAGTTGCGTGAGGTCGAAAAGTTGCCACTCGTCATTTAATATATAATTCTTGACTAATTTCCTTAGCATCCGCCAACTAGCCTTAATAGTTAATGGGGCATTATTTATTTCCTAATTAATAAAGCATATTAAAAAAGTAAAATATGGCTCTTGAAATGAAAGGTCATTCCCACTTGATTACCAGATTGCCACATAATGTTTATTATTGTAATATGTAGAATTATTAAATTATCTTTTTTTTCTGATTCGTGTATGCACTTTTAATCAAATGAATTATTTATATATATATATATATAATATATATATATATATATATATATATATATATTATTTCCAATTCAGACCAACAGAATTTAATTTCCTATGTTGCTATTCTAGTGATTCAGTGTTTACATTTAGTTTCGTTTCCCCTTTCGACTGATGTCTGCTCCTTCCTTTACAACACCCCTTGACAAACGCTCCCAAAAGTGTCTGATTTTTAAGTGAAATACCTTTTCAGTGACTAATATTCTGAATAATAGTTTTGATCCAGTCAACTGCCAAAAAATAGTCTATGCGTCTATCGTTTTTTAAGATTACATTGTGTTTTTACTTTCAGTCTCGCTTCAGTTTCTGAAATTCGTCTGGCTGTTAGTGTTACCAAACAATATGAACATAAACCCTTTGATATTTCGCTGTTTCAAGTAAAATATATAGTTACCAGAGCTTAATTGCCACAAATAAAAATTTGTTTTAAATTTATTCCTATAAACTTCATACAATTTAAAAAATGGGCATTTATAAATGTAAAACTAACAAAGTTTAGACATTAGCCTTTTAAGTCAAGTTCCGACCAAGAGCAGTTGCTAGGTAATGTCAGTATTTATATTTTTAAGATTTTATGAATCATGATTTATCATTAAGAAGCATGAATATAAGAATTTATTTTTTATATATTTATTATATTTCGTTGATGGAATTTCTCACATCTTTCGTAAAATCAAAGACTAAATCTTCGGTTTGCACAAAATAGTTGCCAGTTACTCTATATATTTGGTTGTTATTTACTAGTTACTTTTAGTGTCAACAGATGTCCATTGTGGCGTCGCCCTTAATTGACAACTGATGATGGCAAGCCTCCAAAATTAGATACGAAGATGATATGAAACCGTTAAATAGATTGAATAACTATCTTATACATACTATAATGTTTTATTGATGTTAATTTGTTAAGTAATACCCCTGAAATGGAACATTCAGTAGAAACAAAGCAAGTCCATCCTTCAGCGAAGATTCCCTCTCGGTTGGACGTTTTCTTTCTTGGTCTTGTTTTCCCTGTGGAATGTCGTCTGCTTCTCCCTGCTAGGCAACAAAGTCTCGCCAAGAAAGGTTGGTATTCTCCTGACATACTGACCAGACCGTCACCAGACCCATGTTGCTGACTTTGGAATTCAATCACTACTTCGGTTCATTTCGGTATCTTATTTTACTTAATAATTGTTCGAACGCTACTTTATTGAATTTATATATTTTGAAAAGTTAAACGTTTGCTCATTCCGTTTCAGCATTTCGTCTGCTTTGCTTGTGTTACCAAAACATTCGTAACAGAAATCGTCGGAGGTGACTCATTCCTCAGCAAACTACGGTATTATTGGCAGTTCCATTATTATCTCAAGAAATGTGTCACTGAATTATTTCTTACCTATAAAGCCATAAATTTTTGTTGGGTTTTTGACAAATAAATACGATAGTACTTATGTCAAAACTATCACCAGCGAGACAGAGCAGACGATTTTTTTTTTTTTTTTGCTAGGAAACGGCACTAAAATAAAGGATTGACATGGAGAAAAAATCGATAGCGATAAATATACCTTTTCGTGTATAATATTTTATCTTTAATCTTTCATAGCTTCAATTATCTGCAAATTGCATTGCTTCTAGAAATTTCAAGTTACGTAGTTTCAAAAAGTTTACACTCATCATTTTATGCACAGTTCCATTAGTAATTTCCAGAGAATGCGCGAACCAGCCTTCATAGCGGAGGAGTCTATTTATCTCCTACTAAATTATTTATATTTAACAGAGAGAAATATCTACAGAACTCTAAGTCAATGCTGACGTTTTTGCAGTGAATTGCCGCTTGATATAATGATCAATGTTTGACACATGGCTTCCAAGTAGTACCTTAACTTAATTCGGACTCACTTTTGTATGTCTAGAATGAATGGAATTCTTTTGTAGAAATATATTTGCCCACGCAATCCAATGTGATTTCATTTTCTGAGTATTTTAATGGTTCTGTGTTCGCATTATAGTTCAGTCTCCCTTTTTAATTGTCTTTGTCTTCCTCTACAAACACGACTTGACAAAAGCTCCCAAAATATCCCATTTTTCATCGAAGTCTGACTTTTTAAGTTCTAAATATTCTCGAATGATAATTTTTAATCAATCAGTCGCCAAAGTAAGATCCTACCGACAATAGTTGCCAGTTGCTGTTCATATTTTTATTCATTTTAAGTTTTCCCCGAGTGATAATGAATTACTTTTAGAATGCAGGAAAGTTAGGGTTAATTTTGATCCATAGCTTATATTACTTTCATGAAATTTCTCATTCATTTCGTAAAGTCAAACGGTAATTAGCCGATGTAAACAAAAATGTTGCCAGTTGCTCTCTCTCTCTCTCTCTCTCTCTCTCTCTCTCTCTCTCTCATCTCTCTCTTCTCTCTCTCTCTCTCACTTATATACATTATATACATATGTAATCTTTATTTTTAAGTCACTTGAAGTGTCATCAGATGTCCATAGTGACATCGTCACATTTTGATGATAGGATAACAAGCTTAAAATCCAATAGAAAAATATTACGAAACCACTAAATAGACTGTATATTAATATATTCATGTTCACGAATATATGTTTAATATGTGATATCGCAGAAATGGAACATTTTATCGGACTAATTCTAGACCATCGTTTACATAACGATTTTCGTAAGTTATGGTATTATCTTTCTAGTGGAGTTTGATAATTGACATGTTCTTGTTAAGAATAATCTTTAATATTTGATAAGGTTGAGATGGACAGTTTATAGATATAACTTTAGTCCATCTATTTTAATGTGATGACTGTTGTGTCTTTGGTGTTGTTTTTTCCCTTTTAGTCTCGTTTTTCCCTTTTAGGATTTCGTCTGCTTTCCCGACGAGAGAGAGAGAGCAAGTCTACGAAGATTTCTGCAGTTATAGACAAAGTTCAACTTTGTATTTGTCAAATATTTACGTAACGTAAATGATGTTTTGTTATATTTTTTCTGTTATTTCATCTGCCACAAACGGTGGGGGTTTCAGTTAGTGTTTAGTTCTATGGAGCTGTACCCTTTATGTAAGACCTAGTCATAACGTAGAAAATTAATTATGCCATATCACCAACGATATCTCTGAAATATTTTTATGACTGAAATCTTTCAAAATTTTCTTTGAAATATAATATATATCTTAAATTGTCTTTAAAATATATATTAAAGTGAACGGATAGTCAGGATAGTGTTGGAACTTGAATCACGTGACTTGACCTGTTTTTAGGCTCTGGCTGTGTTCTTCCCTCATCAGTAGCCATCTTTAACTTAGTTTGTTCTGGTTATTCATCGTCATAATACCGAAAGTGAGTTTCGTTACTTATTCATTATTATGTATATTATGTAGATTAAGGTGATATATCAATGTAACCTGCCAATAAGTGCCTTAAGCACTTACAAGTGTATAAGAGACTGTCGAGGTGCTGGCACCCTATGGTAGGAAACCGTACCTGGTCCCTGAAGTGTTCAAGTGGGCCTCTTGACGATTGGTCTAATGTTTAAAGTCCTACGCTGAGGTAAGGCGTTTTTAACTGGCTGGTGGTCAGTGAAACTTTTAGGTAGCCTAGTCTGTGCGCCTGTAGGCTAAGGTTCAGCAGTCAAACGTCGTAGAGATGAATCTATTCCAGTCTTAGGTTAAGCCACCCTAAAGATCCATAGGAACAGAAATTGTGACACAAGTTCTTTGTTTATTCTGGGAATGAAGACTTTAAATGAGTTAAAAATGAGTCTGTGCATTCCTCTGTAGTCTGGCACTTTTGGTCGTCCTGTAAAAGTGCTGGCAATATTCAGTGCATGGGATTTAGCAGAACCAAAGATGTATTTTGGCGATGGAGGTTGGGGACAAAGAGTCTGACTTTGGTTTTATAGAAAACCAGTCATGCACGATAAAGCCATAGTTACTTTAAGTAGTATATTATGAATTCACATTGTAGGCTTTTGTAAGGTTTACTGAATCAGGATACGGTGAAGATCTCGGCCAAGGTCTATAGAGTACCTTCTATAGACCTCGGTCTCGGCAATGCACCTTGTTCGCCGGTTGGGCTGACGTCGTTTCAGATTTTCCTCGTCTAAGTATCCAGTTATTCTGTTTTCTATCTTTTACTGGGTTCCATTTATTTATTTGGCCAATGATTATATTCATTTAATTGTCCAAAACTATGCAAATTTATATATATAATATATATATATATATATATATATATATATATATATAGATAGATAGATAGATAGATAGATAGATAGATAGATAGATAGATAGATAGATAGATAGTAGATAGATAGATAGATAGATAGATAGATAGATAGATAGATAGATAGATAGATAGTAGATAGATATATATATATATATATATATATATATATATATATATATATAATATATATATATATATATATATATATATAATTTGCATAGTTTTGGACAATTAAATGATATAATTATTGGCCAAATAAATAAATGGAACCCAGTAAAAGATAGAAAACAGAAATAACTGGATACTTAGACGAGGAAAATCTGAAACGACGTCAGCCCAAACGGGCGAACAAGGTGCATTGCTGAGATTTTCCTCGTCTAAGTATCCAGTTATTTCTGTTTTTCTATCTTTTTACTGGGTTCCATTATTTATTTGGCCAATGATTATATTCATTTAATTGTCCAAAACTATGCAAATTATATATATATATATATATATATATATATATATATATATAAGATATATATATATAGATAGATAGATAGATAGATAGATAGATAGATAGATAGATAGATAGATAGATAGATAGATAGATAGATAGATAGATAGATAGATAGATAGAAGATAGAGATAGATAGATAGATAGATATATATATATATATATATATATATATATAATTTGCATAGTTTTGGACAATTTAAATGAATATAATTATTGGCAAAATAAATAAATGGAACCCAGTAAAAGATAGAAAACAGAAATAACTGGATACTTAGACGAGGAAAATCTGAAACGACGTCAGCCCAAACAAAGGGCGAACAAGGTGCATTGCTGAGACCCGAGGTCTATAGAAGGTACTCTATAGCACCTTGGCCGAGATCTTCACCGTATCCTGATTCAGTAAACCTTACAAAAGCCTACAATGTGAATTATAATAGTACTACTTAAAGTACTATGGCTTTATCGTGCATGACTGGTTTTCTCTAAAGCCAAAGTCAGACTCTTGTCCCCACCCTCCACCGCCAAAATACATCTTTGGTTCTGCTAAATTCCGTGCACCTCTTTGGGCTCTGAATATTGCCAGCACTTTTACATATATATATATATATATACATATAATATATATATATATATATATATATATATATAATATATATATATATATATATATATATATATATATATATATATATATATATATATATATATATATATATATATATATATATATATATATATATATATATATATCAAATGGGGTCAAAGAACAGCTTACATAATTTATTGTCTCGGCCTAAACACAACAGCTACAGCCAATGGGAGGTGATGTTTGTGCTGCACTTTGTGGGTGAAAGTAGTTGGGTGAACACAGTTGGAAAATTTAGTTATTGACCTTTTTGTGGTGATAATTTAAGTGATGATAGGTAATAGCCAATACAATTTTTTTTCAGAGACCAGTGGACACTTAATAAAATGGTTTTGTTTTAGTCTGAAACATATTAGGGCCGGTCGGTGGAAGAATTCCTCTTATGGAAAAGACATAACAATCTGATGGCAAGAAATCTTGAAATTGGATGGTTGCGATATTCCATTGTACCAATAAAGGTAGGGAAAAGGTCTAAAAGCTATATAGATTACTTTACTTTTTCCTGTGAATAGGTAGGGTTAGTGACTTTTCTTTGGAGTGGGTCATTGAATCCCATTTGGGTAGGGCCTTTGAAATATTGAGACTGTCTAATACCTGGTCGCTGACATGGGGTATATTGACAGAAAAATGTAAGTAACTGTAAAGACCCAATTGCTTTTTTATTTTTTATTTTTTTTAAGTACCTTGTATGATTATTTTCCATTCATAAGCATCGCGGCAAACGCGCTGATATTCAAAGAGACTGAGTTTAAATAAAACTTGCTTATGACCATTTCAAACGAATTTTCACTCTTCAAAGTTGTACCCACGCCCACCAGTTAGCCATAGGTGTTATATAGAGAGTTGGACATTATACATTATAAAAACCGACATAGTAATACAGTACGCATATCTACGAAAAGAAAATTCTCTCTCTCTCTCTCTCTCTCTCTCTCTCTCTCTCTCCTCTCTCTCTCTCTCTCTCGTCTCTCTCTCTCTCTCTCTCTCTCTCTTCCTTCCTCCTTTTTGACTGAGTATCTGTATTCAGGATCTTACCAATTTTGCTGTTACGTTCGGCAGGGTGTTGAGTATCTTTTATGGTGTTACTTAAATATTACCACCAAGGTTACATGTGACGGAACTTGGGTAATAGGGCGGGGAGCCGGGAGTGGTGCCTTTCGATGTATTTTTAACCAGACGAACAGGGGGGGGTTCTAAAATATATCATTGGAGGCGTTGTGCAAATCCATGTCATTTATTTTCTGACTTGGAGACAAGATGATCATTATTATATCTAAACGCTGAAAATTATTATTCCAGATGGCACTTACTTATTTCTGAGGCTGCATAATTACTAAGCTTTCATATATTTTTAACTTTAGGAGTTTGGTAATTATGAATACTTAAGAATCCTTACCATTTTCAATCTGGATAAAGCTCTGCGCTTTTACCTGTTTTCAGAGTTTTTTGAGTTGTTTTGACACTGACATTGTCCGATTTTTGTCCTCAGAATCAAGCTTTGTTTTTTTACAGGGGAAGGAATCCAATGTTGTTATGAGTTGAGTGGTTTTTTAATGTTAAGATAGTGAGGAAGGCTTATAATTGTCAGATTTATGTAACAAGTCCTTAAAAAAGGCATAATTATGGGAATAATTAGTCGATATATTATTATACAGTATGACACTAATGACAAATTTTACCTAATTTTAGACTTATGGATTTTCTTAATTAACTTAAATTAGTTTTCATGATTTGAATTTTACTATTTATCTGACCAGACTCTCAGCGTTTAAGCTTGAATGAGCCAATATTTATAACTAAGGTACCTAGAGAACGTTTGTTATTATTATTATTTTTTTTTTCGCTCTATCACAGTCCTCCAATTTGACTGGATGGTATTTATAGTGTGGGGTTCCGGGTTGCATCCTGCCTCCTTAGGAGCCCATCAATTTTCTTACTATGTGCTCCGTTTCTAGGATCACACACTTCTGCATGAGTCCTGGAGCTACTTCAGCCTCTAGTTTTTCCAGATTCCTTTTCAGAGATCTTGGCATCGTGCCTAGTGTTCCTATGATTATGGAAACAATTTCCACTGGCATATCCCATATCCTTTTTATTTCTATTTTCAGGTCTTGATACTTGTCCATTTTTTCCCTTTCTTTCTCTTCAACTCTGGTGTCCCATGGTATTGCGACATCAGTGAGTGATACTTTCTTCTTGATTTTGTAAAATCAATCAACGTCACGTCTGGTCTATTTGCACGTATCACCTTATTTGTTCTGATACCATAGTCCCAGAGGATATTTGCCTGATCGTTTTCTATCACTCCTTCAGGTTGGTGTTTCGTACCACTTATTACTGCAAGGTAGCTGTGTTTCTTGCACAGGCGCCAGTGGAGGGCTTTTGCTACTGAATCATGCCTCTTTTTGTACTGGTTCTGTGCAAGTGCGGACATTCGCTTGCTATGTGGTTTATGGTTTCATTTTTCGTATTGCACTTCCACATATGGAGAGATGTTATTTCCATCTATCGTTCTTTGGATATTATCTGGTTCTTAGGGCCTGATCTTGTGCCGCTTTTATCATTCCTTCAGTTTCTTCTTGAGCTCTCCCCTCAGTAGCCATTGCCACGTGTCATTGGCTGGCTAGTTCTTTAGTCTGTCTATGTATTGTCCATGCATTGGTTTGTTATGCCAGTCCTCCGTTACCGCTTGTCTTTCTTCCTGTCTGTATATTTCTGGGTCTTCGTCTACTTTTATCAGTCTTCTTCCCATTGCACTCTTGAGCCCCCGTCTTCACTGGTCATTGATATATTGCCCCAGTGCTCTGTTCTCGATGTTGACGCAGTCCTCTATGCTGAGTAGTCCCCTCCCTCCTTCCTTTCAGTGTTATGTATAGGCTGTCCGTATTTGCTCTTGGGTGTAGTGCTTTGTGTATTGTCATATGTTTCCTCGTTTTCTGATCTATACTGCGAAGTTTTGCCTTCGTCCATTCCACTATTCCTGCGCTGTATCTGATTACTAGCACTGCCCATGTGTTTATGGCTTTTTATCATATTTTCCGGCGTTGAATTTTGACTTGAGTATCGCCTTGAGTCTCTGCATATGTTCTTTCCTGATTATTATTATTATTAGTATTATTAATATTATTATTATTATTATTATTATTATTTTTTTTTTTTGCTCTATCAGTCCTCCAATTCGACTGGGTGGTATTTTATAGTGTGGGGTTCCGGGTTGCTCCTGCCTCATTATTATTTATTATTATTGATTTATTATTATTATTATTATTATTATTATTATTGGCTTTGGCAGCAATAGAGAACGACTTGGATCCTAGATTAGTCTTGTCTTTTATAAGGGGAATGATCACTGCCTCATTTAGATATAGTTATATCCATAATTATGAAACAACGATATTAATATCGCTGCCAGATTAGAAGATATAATATTGAGGTGCACAACAGTTTATTCAGTCAAAATTATTAACAGGTAGAGAGGCCATTGATTAGATCTACGAATATATCCATTTCAGTGTCACCTTCCCTTTTTTAAGAAGTTTGGATGAAAATCCAAATGTAAAGCCTATGAGAGAGAGCGAGAGCGAGCGAGTTGCCGGCTACCGTAAGCTGACATATTAATTTCCTCAGGTGCTAGACCTGAGTGACAAACACTACTGTTTTATAAACAATGTTGTTGCAGGGTGAAGCGGGTTTTATATATTTGGAGTTTGTTTAATTGGTGCTTTAGTTTTTATAATTTTTTTTTTTTTCATTTGTCTTATCCTTATTTTTAGAATGTAGGGCCAGGCAATGTCGTCACTGGTCGTTGACCAATCAGGACGCTCTCTACCGCGCTGTTTCTGGCTAGGTCTATGGTTTCTGACCCAGTAAAAAAAAAATGGCTCTAACGCAACAACCGTCGAATCTCAATGGAGAAAAAAAAAGCTCTATGCTGGTTCGTATTTAAAATGGAAGTGACCGAATGGGTACAGCAGAGCCTTTATATATATCGACGCCGTTAGCAGGGCTGTCCAACTGACTAAAAAAAAAATATTTCAGATAAAAAAAATGGCCACGAAAGTCATATCAACTGGAGGTGTCAAGCGCCACGTCAGAGGTAAGGTGCATTAGTTTCAGCCCTGGATGTATAGGCCCACCAAGTACCCTATAGAATATGCGTATATCCGGCATGCGTTGCATACATAGTTATAGGCTTCCTGCTTATGTTTGGCTGAGCTTAGGTCATTATCAATAGGTAAAACCATTTGTATACATGGTAGTCAGTGCCACAGACTATATTCTGAGCAAGCGTACCACAATGATATAACTGCGACGACGCGTCGGGGTATAATTGTCGATGTTCCCCGTTGCTTGGCAAGACAACTTAAATTTCATAAAATCATAAACCTGTTCGATGTCAGTATGTGGACCCTAGACCTAATATCAACACATGGCATAATGAATGAGCTCGTAAATTTGTCATAAACAGAGGATAATTTGACAATAAATTGCAGGTAAACAGCATTCTCTTGATCGTCAAACATCCCAACATTTTCGTCATTTGAATGAAATGGCCCCTTGCCAAAACGATCTTTCATAACTTTGGATGATCGGAATGCTTGGGGGGAGAGTAAAATGGCCTTTGCTGATGTACAGTCCTGTTCAAGTGCAGGATTGTCATCAGTTTATCATTTTCATTTCATTTCTCATTTTTCCATCGAGCCATACTTTTATTTTTCAGCGCTGAATGATCGTATAGGTCCCAGCGCTTGGACTATGGCCTAAATTCCATAATCCATCCACTGAATGAAATGGAATCCGAATCCTGAGTGTTTGTCCGTTTTAGCTCTCTCTCTCTCTCTCTCAGCCTTATTAAATGGTGCTGTCAAACTTGAATCTGCACCTTTTCCGCAATTTATATTATTAACCAGATGCTGTAGTTAAGATTATGATCAATATAGGCTTAAATGTTATAGCTGTATAAATGGATGATGTAGCCCATAGAGTCAAACTTTATCCCTTATTGATTAGTCAAACCCTTTGTGTGTTTCATAGGCCTTCCTTTCATTCATTTAGGAGATAATTGTGCGCGTTTCCTTAGAAAATCTGTATGCCACTATTGATTAGATTTAAGCAGAGAATTCTCTTCATAGTTGCTGGGTGACCGGTGTGGCTGGCAGCCAGTGGGTTCATGGCTTAAACTAGACGTGGTGGGTCAGTATTGTGTCAAAATGTATTTCATTGCATGTAATAAGGATGGTAGGGCCTCGGGCTACTCCTCACTCCTTAATGACTGAAAATTTTTTATGTTCGTTTTATTTTGATTTTTTATTTAATAAGGAATTTGTTGTATTTCCCGAATAAAATTGGTCAGCTTCCGTCATGTCAAGTTAACACTTACGTGCCTGGTTGGAATATTCTCAGTTTTTAAGATTTCATTTGGATATGAATAAAAATTAACTAGTATTTGCAGATGCAAGATTTCTGAATGTTACCTGTCATGTATATTGTTTTTTCTATAAGAATTTTCTTCTCATTTGCAGGTTCTTTAGAATTCCCAATACGCTCCTTCAGAAGATATTTCAAGACTTGTCACAATTACATGTCTGATTTCTACAGAGAATCTGATTGGATGTCATTGTCTAGCACCGGACAGGTAAGGTTTGTTGCAAGTTTAGTCTGGCGTAATTCGAGTTTGTATGTGCTAGTTCCAGTCTGCTGTTCATGACTGCATTGAGCTTTTGAATAAATTTCTAGTGTTAGTGTTTATAGAATTTGAGTGAAATATCAGATATTCATTTTTGATTATTATTTCTTGGATTTTTATAGATCACAATAGGTAATCATACTTCATACTGATTCTGGGAGAAGTAAATATATCCTTATGATTTTAGCCAACTGAATGTGTATTCAGTCTACAGTTTTTCATCATTCTTCATTGCTATGTGATATGAACTTAGTTGTTTTTAGCTTTGTTTGTTGATGAGTCGTTATTTTTGTTGTTTGTTTATTTGTTTTTTTGATGAGTCGTTATTTTGATTTCATTTTAACAAATGTGGATGGGTACCGCACATAAAATTCCACTGGGATCCAAGTGTTCTGTTAGGACACTTGGAAGTTTTGTACAGTCGATTCAAGCAGTGGGTTCTACGATGTCTAGTGCTTGCTCTTTTCATTAAAGCCTCTTTTAAGTGTCTGAAACACTATGAATATTCTTTCCTTGGCTTTTTCCCTCTATATACATCACGTACGCAGTAAGAGTGTCTTTTAATTTTTTTGTTTGTTCTAAAGCTACATTTTTGGGGATAAGACTGAGTGATATTTTTTGTGGCAAGATTTATAAAGCTTTGTGCCAGCGTTTATTCCTTATAACAAAATTCGTAGATGACAGGTAGTACCACCCACTCTCTTGCGCTGTGGTTAATTTAACCGAAATAAACCTCGTAGATTATTTCCAAGGAGACGTTGAAATCTCTGTTTGTTCAAGTTGGTGACAGCAAAAGAGAGAGATCTGGAGGGACCTTGAAAGCTTGAAGTAATTGCTATGATACGGAATAGTACTTGAGGTTTTACACTCAATAAATCAGGTCTTATGACAGTTTATCTCTAGTTAATGAATTGTTGAACCTTCAGGTTATTTGTGAAAACTGGTATCGGATCTCTTTAAGAATACATTTTATCATAATTATGTCTGACATACACACACACACACACACAGAGCGAGCTTGGCTATTATCCACTTACCTTTAGATTCAGATTATAAAACAGGTTTAAACTTGGCCATGATCGAAAGGCAAATAAAAAATACCTTGAAAAGTCCAGTTAAGACGGGACAATATTAAAGATAATGTGGGTGTGTCCTATAGCCTTTTCTCGGCTGTAATTCAATTTCCAACCATCCTTACTTGGGAGCTGTTCACAAATGTGTTGATAGTCAGATTTATGTGTTAATGTGTGTATAAAGTACTTGCTGAATATTCCCTAACTCAGAAACTTATTCAAAAACTACTGTAGTAAGGCAATAAGTGTGTTTTGTGAAACTGAATTGTTAGTGGCTGGTGAGAGAAAATACTTAATACAGTGAGAGAAATGCAGAAAAGTCTACCGCCTATTAACGACACAGACCTTGATTGATTTGTTTCTTAGTATTGCTGTAGCATTTTTCTCGCACTGTAACTTCCTGTATTTTGTCTCGAGTAAATTTATATGATTTAATCATGTTACGGTACAGTGCCTGTTTATTGTAAAATGTTATTCTCTATATTTTAATGGTTGTCTCTTGTATTGCAATCTGCATTTTTAGTGTACATGCAATCTGTAGTTTGTCCTTTTTTTTTATACACGGTGACGGGTTTTTAGCTAAAATATGAATAACTACTTATTGAAATTGAACCTGGAATATAATATTGGAGGGTGCTGTACAGTGGTTGAGCAATTATTTTTTATTTGCAAGTAATAAAAAGTGAAATTTGATCTAGGACTGTAGTTTTTGACATGTGGTCATTTTATTGCGTCCGACGGATCTCAGAGACAATAATGTCGCTATGCTTAATAGAGAGAAATTATATTTTGAAGTTTATAATTGAAAGGCATCCCTACAATTAGTCCATAGTTTGAGTAGATTACCAGGAGGCTATGCCTAGTATTATATTAAATTACTTTTAAAACTACTAATAGGCACATGATAGCGAAGATGATTTTAAAATGATATTAAAACTAACGTTTTCCTTTTACATTCACGTATATGTTTTTGAAGAACATCATAGGATAATTAACGTGTATAGAGGTTAGTGGCATTGGAATGTAAACATTGATGCTTCTTTCAGAATGAAATACTCTTCGCTTCGATGTCTGGTTGTTGCAAGGAATCTTTTTATTCTTTGAACCGCGTCTTGGGAGTGGAAGTTCTAGTCCCTGGAGTCGAATATATATAGTTTGAATCACGTCTTGGGAGTGGAAGTTCCAGTTCGTGGTTCATGGCGAGTTGTTCTTGGAAGTATTTGCTGAAATAGTTTATGAACCTGAATAAAATCAGAGTCTTTTATTTTAGAAAAAGTGATTGTAAAGAGAATTTTGAGAGATTTCTAACACTCGTCAAAACTAAGAAGCGTTCCAAGGAAAGGGAACAGACCAGAAAAGGGCTGATATAGGGCATTCAGAATTTTGATTCGTGGAAGGTCAGCTTCATAGCGAGAGTTTATTTCCTCCTTTCTTTTGAGTGATCTAGTTTGTAAGTAATGAAATCAGTATTCAGTATCATAGTCACTGCTGTTTTGTGAGTGATTAGTTGCAAGTAATGAAATCAGGATTCAATATCATAGTCACTGCTGGCAGTGTTATTAAAGTAAACAGGAAAAAAAAGACCGAGATTCAGTAACACAGGGAAATGCCGAGATTCAGAGAGCTAATTTTGTGGGATCAAGTAAGAGTTCCCAGCAAAAGTGTCTAGAGTGGTACAGCTCTTCTCCTTTCTGACATACGAATTTAAACGTGGTGAAATTTTGGTTTTACTTAGTAGTTTGTTCTGAAAGTTATCAGATTTTTTGGTTAGAATTAATAAGCCTCGCCATGAAATTGTAAATGCGTATTCCCTAGCTTGTGAAGGTGCTGAGCCAAGTCTCTCTTGGTACGTAGGATATTATCATAGTCATAGTTTTTATTATCTCTTTGTAGGAGTGTAGCACCGACGACGAGAACCGTTCTGAATCATGCATGCAGCACCGTGGACAAGTACGGTTTTCAATCCTATAAGACTGCAGCACCGGGGATGAGGATGGGGAAGCTCACCTCCGGGCGGTCGTGGAAGAAATATGGCAGGGATCATTTTAACGTAGCTGTACCTAGTTCTAATATCTGTGTATTAAGGGGGAGAGGGTTGTTTATACATTTGTTCAGCTCATTCTTGGTCGTCTCTAAAACTGCTTGGCAGATGTTCTGTAAGTTGGCTAATATAAACTATCAAATAGTTTTACAGTGAAAGGGTGTACAAATTTATGAAGCTGATTTCTGTAATGTTTACAAGTGTTTGGCATCAGTTCTCTGGGTTGGCTCATTTGTCACCTACATGATCAGTGAACAGCAACAACCTTTATAGTTGTTAATGAGGAAGTAAAAAAAATATCTTGGCATGTCTGGTCTTAGATTACACAAAAAGGTTTAATACAAGTAGACAAAGATCATTCTGGGTCGACCCTCTCGGAACAAGAGCACAGACCCCGACTCCCGCAGTAAAAAAAAAAATAAATAAATAAAAATTATAAAAATATTAAAAGTTGAGGCGTCCAGAAAAACTTCTATAACAGCCCTGGATTACCAGCTTCTTATTTAGTTTCACTTGAGTTAACGGCGATCCTCTTGCCTCCCCGGTCTTTTCTCTTGCCTCTCCTAAATTACTCTCGAGCGTCTCTGTAAAATAAGAGAAATTAATATTACAACAACATGACGCATAGGGAAACTACAAAGCATGAAGGATCAAACTAATATCGACTGTTAAGAACTTTATGATATGGACTTAATTCTTAATCGTTATTAATGATTGAATGCTTATAATTGTATATCTTATCTTTTCGATACCTTACTTTTAAAATTCAGCTTACTCTCATAAGTTTTGAAAATCTTCAGTTGTCAAGTTCTGAAAATCTAAGCTTAGTCTCAAGTTGTGAAACTGTTACAAAGTAGATTGTGAAACGACAGTTTATAAAGAATCTGAATTACTTTGCAATTACTAAATACGTACGAAATGGCATGTTATTGAAAAAATAATACTAATGAAAACTTAAAAGGTGCTGTAAGAGATTGTTTTACCCTGGTTTAGTAACAATATAGGTGCAAAATTACTAATTACCCTAGTTTAGTAAAAATGTGCGCCTAAATTAGTGTTTTTTTTAATCATCCACTAAATTCTGTACCTCAGATCGAAGGATATTTTATAACGAGGGAATGGAAGTTAAAATAGTAGCAACAGTTATCGCTATATTCTAGGTGGTTTTATTTTACATATATTAAAAAACTAAATATTTATTCAAAAAAAGAAAAATTAAACTTTAAGAGCTCGAAGCATGCGATATGTAAAGTAATATTCAGAAAACTTATCAAAGGTCTCTAAAATTATTCAATGAGTGACAGCTTTTCAAGGCAATTTTAATTATTATTTAACCTGCGCGTACTTCTTCGTTACTAACTACCAATCTTTACTGGTAAATGTTTAGTGATTACAACACTTAGGATACCATACTTAGATATTTTATAGATAATGAGTAGTCGAGTTATTTCTAAAGGAAGAGGTGCGATATTCGGAAAAGCAGAGCGTGAGCGTTTTGCGCAAACAAAAACGAAAAAATAAAATAAATTATATAAATAAAATAAAAGAAAATAAAAATATATAAATATATAATAAAAAAAAAAAAATTATTATAAAAAAAATATTTAAAATAAAAAATACAAAAAATAAATAAAAAATAAAAATTAATAAATATATAAAATTATAATAAAATACAATAAAATAAAATTATAAAAAATAAAGAATAAAAAATAAAATAAATAAAATAAATCAAATAAATCAAAAACAAATATCATACAGAAGAGGAAAGACTAGTTCTTAATAGTAGGAAAAGTTGGAGAGCAAAATTCCTAAACAGAGGAGAGCAGCTGTAACAGAAATCCCATCGGAAAAAGATGGGGAATGTGCAGAAACAGCTATTTTTGTTTTCATACCTAAAATAGAAAAATGAAAAATTCAGAGAGAGAGAGAGGGGAGGGTGGGGAGGGGGGGGGGGGGGCGGGGGGGGGGGGGGGGCGCTGGAAAAGAAGGCGTTATCAATACAATTTATTCAAGATGAAACCCAAGTATACGTCAATACCTATTCGATATCTCTTGAACTCTGCAAAAATGTAACCTATAAAAAATATAACTTGAACTAACCCTCTTCAGAAGTGCTTACGAATAAAAAATCAGTTTACCACTAAATCATTCAAGATTTTTCCTGAATTTGGAACTTAGACAATAATTAACTAAAAGATTAAGATGAAAAGCTATTCATACAAGACAATAATTAACTAAAAGATTAAGATGAAAAGCTATTCATACAACAAAATGTTCTGCGTCTTGTTACTAATTCCTCTAACCACATTTAGGTCTTAAATCTTTCAACCACATTTAGGTTTTAATATTTAAGCAGGATCTTATGCATACAACTACGTAGCTGGAAAATTCAGGTTAAGGGAAATTCTCTCTCTCTCTCTCTCTCTCTCTCTCTCTCTCTGGTTACACTCTATGGTTACACTGAAATGTATAGCAAGAATCCAAATTTACAGCAGCACTAAACAACCTTCGACAGCAACTGCCTTTGGATACTCTTCTTAGGAACAATGGATCTGCATCCAAGAACATTCAGAATGGCGTATAGGGGTCTACACTTAGGTACTATATGAAAAATTTACTTATCGGGATAATGAGGTGTCACAATATACAAAACTTTCATAATAAAGTCACGAGGCTTGTTTTGGGCTCGGACAAAAAAGGCAGGAAAGTTAAAAGTAAATTAAACTCAAAACTCCTTCAAGGTTGAGACAATTGCAAGGGATGAGTTGTTGAGTCACCATCTAGAGAACTTGACATATAACGCGGCCCGGATAACAACTTCTTACAAAGAAAGAAAGAGAGAGAGTGCCGAAAACATTGCAGAAACTTTAAGGTATGCAAGTTTTAACCTTTATTATTTTTTTAGGTTTAAAAAGAAGAAACCACTGACAAATTTAGAGGAAAAAATGTATGAAAGTATATCGTGTATAATGCGGCCTATATCGAAACTGCAAAATACAAATACTTCAACTACCTTTTGCGCATTCCTAAACATACGAATGCAGCAAAAGACTAGACACATGAAATATATCTTCATCTCCGTTGCTTATTTAGATTTGTAATTGAACAACTTATGTAACAGAACACCACAGTGGCGAGCTAATCTGCTGAAATGTATATATCACTAACGCATGGACTTTATAGTGGACATGCAGAAGATTAAGTAAAACCTGTAACAACACGTACCAATTCTCACAAGTACAACTTACTTCACAGGTTTCTAACTATTGAGTACTGACGCACCTCGAATTTTGTAAGCTTATATTCCCGTTATTTCTCCCAGCTATCTACTTGCTTCTTCCCTAATAATGCGATAATCAAATTTCCAAAACTATACGTATGCATATTATATACTAATATATGCAGGCAATGTCAACCAGAATATGAGCGCATTTGATTTAATTTATTAATGATAACCACTCAGTCTTGAAAAGAGATTAAGGTTTCTACCATGTTTCAGTTTAAGACGTAGGTATTAATGGGTGACTTCCCTGATATTTTTCCTTTCGTGACTTCATGATCACGCTAACGTCCCTTCCAACGTCTGATCGAGATAAGAGTTTGACAGTGTAATTGCACATAAGATTAAAATTATCAAAATTACAAGTAATAAAATCCGTAACCAAAAATCTTCAAGGATACTTTTATTAACAGGCCAATCCAAGTGAAGGCCCAAACTTTTTATCACGGGGGAACTAATACGGCGCCTCTGGTAAGTTTGCGATATTGTTTTCTGTGATGCTCTTTTAAAAATAAAAAAAAAATACGTTGAGACTTCAGGGAGACAGACAAGACCAGAAAAGCTACAAATTTCCTCAAACACACTCCATCCTATAAAGAAATTTACGCAAAAACTATCTATCCTTGGCAACTTTTGTTTTAAATGACGCTATTTATAAATTTATATTTTACGTAGGCGGGGGAGGAGAAAACCGGAATTATCAGGTCGAGCGGTAGTTGAAAGTAATTGACATTCTGGCAAAATTTCCCATTTCCATGTTTTTTACTTCTAAAGTTTTCTGTCTCGGAAACTGTGGGATAGCCTGGAATCAGTATTTGATTCTATTTTAACCCAAATTTAGGAGCCCTGCTGAATTCAACCAAACCATTGAAAAAGTACGACCCGATAACAGGAAATATTTTTTTGCGGTTTAAAAGGATATACGGAAGCTTCTTCTGATCATGAACTAAAATTCTGTTACTATTCCCAAATTAAAGATTGCAATAGAAAACTAAGTCATAATTATGAGACTAGATAGAAAGAAAAATTAAAAACAAATGGAACATTCGCCAGCATCTCACTTTGAACCTGTAGAACAAGAAAGTCAAAATGAGTAAGATATGTGATAAGAATTTTTACGTTGTTCTGTTTACATTCCATCACACTTTACAACAAAATCAACAACCACAGAGCAGAAATGAGGATAATTACATTTCTCTATTGATTAAATTTTGAAATCCTAAACATTTTTGTTAAAACAATGAGGCGATCCTGCTGTACATAAGAGTACATAAAGTTACAGAGTTCTACAAATATCTTTATTTCTTATCCTTAACCTTACGCATAATGTAATGCCCCTACCATCCATCAGCCACATGTACTAAATACTGCACTAAACTCTGTATGGAACAAATTAATTAACGTCGACAATCGTCAGATTTAAACTAGCAATAGGACAGGAAAGCTAATGCCCTTGTGTTTCCAGACAAAATTACGACGGTATGGGTATTAAGGCATATGGTGAATTGCAGGAACATACCAAATATATATCTGGTTACTCAGCCAAGAAATTCTGTACACTCATGCCACTTTCGAGCCCAGAAAACAGAATAACTTTTTTACAGGGATAATTATAGGCTTTGCCAAACCCTGCAGGAACCTAAGGTGTTGATTGGAAAGGTCAAGTCATGAGAACGTAACTAGGCAATTAAAATACGCTGTCCATTAAGAGTTACAACAAAAGAGTTCACAAACAAAAAGTTCATGACCAAAGGAAAAAAAAGAGCAAAATCAAGAAAGGCTTCACCTTATGAGCTGATACTACAGGTCATTACAAAGCAATATAAACTTGAGCTTCTGCTTGGAGTTAAAACAAGGCAAGGAGTCTCACAAAAACGCAAATCGAGACTGCAAAAGTTCTTACCACCCTTAGAGAGAATGTATAACCTATGATCGACGTCAAAACCCGGCGATGTTTTCGCAAAGAGAAATATATACCAGAGCCGCCTAGGTGCTTCAGGTGTCAAGATGTACGACCACCACAAAGACAGCGGCAAGGCAAAGTTAGTGCTAGGTGTTACAGCAGGAACTATGCCATCCATACCTCCCAAATTTTAAGAATAGTGGACAACGTCCCGATTTTCAAATAATCGCATTTCCTAGGAGATAATACATTACAGACTACAAAAACGACCCCAACACCCAAAGACCTCATTCATCCTTAATTCAGCCACTGGCACCTGCACAACCAAACGCAGCTCCAGTCATACCTCATGAAACTGCACAATCTACGGCGTCTTCACCACCGCTGAGGGTGAATCTAGATACAAAAATTCCTCCTTCCAGATTTGTTCAGGAAACCCTACCTGAGCCTCAGAAGGTTAATCAGGTCGCAAGAACCACCATCTCACCCCTTAGTTCCTTTTACCCCTAAGAAAAAAAACGGCTCATGATACAATGTTCACAATTTTTTTTTTTTTTTTTTATGACTAACAGGCAGTTTGAGAAATTACCACACCTGCATCTGGTAGCGTCAACAGAAGTAGTACTTGGGAGAGTGGATTTTCTATCCAATGCAAGCTTAATTTAGGGAAAGTCTTACGACGCTCAAAACGCAGGTTATCAACATAAGACTTTCTCTCTCCCCACAAATGGTTTTTTCCCCCTGTCCGAAATTTCTAGTCTTGTATAAAACCAAGAACTATTAATTAATGTATTGCTTTGGAAAAATGGTCCTAAGATTTGTTTTCCAATAAATACTGTTTCGTATTTTGATTTCTAGCATCTTTTTTTTATTTGCCTTCCAGGTCATCTCTTGCTTATCAAGATTTCGCTGGCTGTAAACTTATTCCCGAGAACAATTCTCCCAAGACAAGAGGATGTGGAACAGAGACCTAAAGGCAAAATATATGGTAAAACATCCAAACACAATAACGCAGATATGCACAGGAAAACTACTCCTATAAAGAAAATAAAATAAAAAAAAACAAAAAAAAATTACTCTTAACCACCACTGAATATACAAAGGGCGGTGGACTGCACCCATAATACTAAAAAATTCATATTCAGTCCACTAATACTTCAGGAAATTAAACCAAATTTTAGATAACGATATCATGAAAAGCAGAGAAGTAGTAAATACATTATCTGCAAGTGATTTGAATCACTAACAATACTACTTTCAAAACCCTTCAGACTGCCACTCTCTTCCAGACAATCAAAACTAATAATTCTTTGGCTACTTATCAATGATTAAAACTTTTTTTTACTAAGCGAGCATCGGCGACGGTTTATTAACAAAGAACCATTGCACTCCTTAACCGAGATCAGTCAATGTATGGAATTACCTCCATATTCAACTAAGTTTCCATTAGTTAAAGAACGCCTCCGATTGTTATTGGCACCTCTCAATAATAGAAAATCACTACCACCACAAACTGCTCACCGTTAATTAAAATGAGGACTGTGACTTTTACTATCCCAGGAACCTACACAGAAGCATTACGTGCCCTTTGAAAAAAAAGTCTATGGGAAGTGATAGTATTACACAACCTTCCAGCTCAATACCTGCTCATGTGCCCCCATACAAAGTTAACTGAATCAGCCCATCTGTAACACCAAAACTAGAGTGTTTCCAAGGGAAAATGAAGACTGCCATACAACTGAAATTCCCTAATGAAAGCCGGTTTTCCAGGGCATACAAAAACGTTACACCGCATTAATATTATGGACAACAAAAATGAAGATTGGACAAATCCCTCTGATTGCAGACCATCCTGTTTACTAGTAGTAATGTGTCAAGAAATATAGCTTGCAGCACCAAGTATGCAGGCCAGTTAATATTTTGACATTATAAAAAAACATATGCACGAAACACGCAACATAGAATAGACCACCAACAATCTAGACTCTAGGTATATAAGGTCAGATGACGCGCTGGCTACCTGGCTCGCAAAGAGAGAGAGAGAGAGAAAGTAATAGTAGTAGTAGTAGTTTGTTCTTGATAAAGGATTTGCAACAGTCATTTCTTAAAATAACACCTGCAAAGTCTTTGTTTGACCCCAGGGCAATATCACCAACAGATTGACATGCATTAAAGTCCCCAAGATTGTATCAACTGACTTAGTTGTACATCAGAATTTCAAGCAGACGTTTCGGTATACAGTGCGACTTTGGACATATCTAGTAAACAATTTTCAAGGCTTTTATACAGTCTTGTGGTACAAGACTGTGAGACAATAATCATGGTAAGTAACTGCGGTTTATGGTTGTTTTAACAGTGCACTGATTACACTTTAAAATATTTTACAAAATTGAGTTTATTTTAACTTGTTTTATGAATTGTATGTTTTTAGTGATTAGAATTTTGGTGTTGATTTTAAGGAACTGTATGTTTGACTACCCTTTTTGTGAAGAAACAATTACAAAGGAAACTGGCATCCGACATGGGAAGTATGGCAACACTCGTGCTTTTGCGTGACGTCATTACAAGTCTGCAGAACTAAAATGCATAATATAGCTAGAATTACAGACTACACTTTAATTCCTAACCTCTTCCTGTCACTTTAAATTGCAGCAACTTTTATAGTTTGCTCATTATTATTTCCCCCAAGCACTAAATTTGCTTAAACCTTCACGATAAAAATTTAAATCAATCATATTCTAGGGTTGAAAATGATTTTCTGGTGCTTCAAAGTGTTCTATATAAATAAGGATATTTATTGCAGTATGTAGTTTCAAAGACAAATAAACCTCCGCAAAAGTTTCAGAAGACAATACTGGGCCCCACAGCAACTTGACATTCATTGTCACAATATCGCAAGTCTAGGGCCACGCATACAAGATTTCACTATCCCTCACAAAGGGAAAATTCTAATATAAATACTGGACCCTTACCAAAGATGGCCATATGCTACTATCCAGTCACAATCTAACACAAGGAAATCATTTACATTACTGATTTTGAGATAAGATGCTGTTCAAAAGTC
>NC_061105.1:47921761-47933150 GCF_015104395.2 Macrobrachium nipponense | reverse complement strand
CTAACTCCACTGAGAAACAGGGTCGTCATCTAATGCTAAGACTCAACCGATCAAAAAATATTTCCATTTATCATTACCTGATACGAATATATTTGTGACATGTCATTCATTTTATAATGATCATGCGTTCATTTACTGAAATTGCTGCTTGTCATTCAAACACAATGCACGACACATCAGACTGTGAATGCAGACATTCGAAAAAATAAATGTTCACCATCATCCTCCCAGACACGAAATATTTACGTGTCACTTTGATTTAGGGGATCCTGCTACAGGTGTACAACCTGGTCTACGTCTGAAGACGAAAGCTTTGCGCGAGAGCTTTGTTATACTTAAACCCAAGAGAGATGACAAAATGGAGGTACTTGACGGAATTGCAAAGAGAAACAGCGAGAGATATTGGGTTATTTGTTTAAACCCGGAGAGAGAGAGAGAGAGAGAGAGAGAGAGAGAGAATCATAAAAGAGTAACGTGAGTGTGTGTGTATGTGTATGAGAGAGAGAGAGAGAGAGAGAGAGAGAGAGAGAAGAGAGAGAGAACCAACTGATTACTAAAACGTTAACACGTGAGTGTTTGTTTGTGAGAGAGAGAGAGAGAGAGAGAGAGAGAGAGAGAGAGAGAGAGAGATAAAACCAGCAGTATCATAAAACTGAGACATGAAAATGCAACCACCACCACGAAGGGAAGACGCTCGAGTGAGCCAGAGAAAGTCGTCATATTTCCCACAAAGTCAAAGCTCCTCATTTTGCATCATAATCTGTGGTGATGACAGGGCAGACCATTAAGATAGAAAAACGAACGAGTCACAGGGTTATTCCAAGCAGTGCAATGGGGCACTTTCGGCCAATCACTGACTATAATACAGTGAGAAGAGGGAGTTGGAGTGGGTGGACAGCAAAGTAAAGAGATCCAGAAAATAAAGGAGATGAAGTGCAAGCATGAAAAGGAGAACCGGCCACAGCTTCAATCAAAAGTAACAGTTAGAGGAGTTGGATAGCAAGATCTGAGAGAGTTAGAGGGAATGGAGGTAAAGTAAAAGGCTAAAAACTAGATGCTAGCTGTGGGTAGAAAGGACGCTGCAGAGACCATTTAGTAATGCCTACAGTGCACCACGCAAGGTGCACTGTGTGGAGTTATATAAAAATTGTAAGCTCTCGTCACTTGATAAACTGCAAATCACGCGGTTAATTCGAAGCTAATGATGTAATGCTTATTCGACATCCTACAGAGAATGGTTCCAAAATGGGGTTTTGGGCATAACCATCACACACTCAAATAGAGTTAATTAGACAAACAATTCTACTCGATATGTTCTCATTCAACAGCCAACATGCCGTAGTATTTCTATTTTCAAGTTTATTTGGCCATTATTGAACATCGTTACATGTTGATTGCTTTTTCCTAAACACAAATGTTGAAAGTTTTTTGCAAAGTCATTTCAGGCTCTTCTGGACTGAATGGCCGAACTACCCCGTTCAATTTGTCGGCTTTGATGAGTTGGAGCCGCTCAATTGTGCCCTGGGTAATTTCAGCCACAGATCTCTGGTTTTGCAAGTAAATACATGCAAAAATATAAATAAAAAAATCTCTGTAATATTGTGATTGCGTCTTTGCAGAATAATTAGTTAGATACTGTGCTAATCGCCTCCATAATTCTAGCTTTGGTAAATTTTTTTTAATGCTAAAAAAAAAAAACTTATTCCTCTTCCTTCTGCCCTGACTGATAGTAACCTTCCTTCCTGCAGGAGGAAGGTTTTCTGCTTCCTCGGAAGTAAAACCTCTGTCTTCCACCTTTCTGTTTCTTCTCTTATCCTCAGAGGCAGATTAGAAAAAGTCAGGGGCTCCCCGTCGCGACTGACTTTACGTGAAAACATCGAAACTGAATTCTGATTCGAGTAGCATGAATACTGCATCCATATTTCAGTCTCATCCACTGAATTCCAGGCACCGAAGAGGGAATTACACAGGAATACGAAAATGTATCATCAACATTGGCTTGTTTAATGAGACGTAATTAATGAGGTACATTTACCCGAGAAAGGAACTGGCAGGTTGTTGGATTTGTACACCTGTATCTATTTGTATTCCTTGACATCCACCCGCTCATGATGCTTGCTGGTCCTTTAAATGCAATTTCAGCTAGCTAGATAGATGGATATAAATAAATAGATATATATACAGGGAGAGAGAGAGAGAGAGAGAAGAGAGAGAGAGAGAGAGAGACGAGAGAAGACCTTACCTTACAGACCTTACATCTTGTTCGGTGTTGCCCCAGGTCCCTCAGTGTGAGGCACCTCTAATGTCTACCAGAGAGTTGCTAAGTACATCTTCCGGTATATTTTGCATCTTCCAATCTTGGATGGTCTGGGATGCAGTTTAGATATTTGTCGAGCTTATTCTTAACACATCTACGCTCACTCCTGATATATTCCTCAGATGAGCTGGCAACGCATTGAATAGACGCTGCATTATCGATGCTGGTGCGTAGTGTATTAATGTCCTGTTTGTGCTTTCCTTATTTTTCCTGGTATAGTTTTGGTCACTATTAATCTACCTCTGCTTGCTCTTTCTGATATTTTTAGTTCCACCATGATATTTTCTGCTATTCCTTCTATCTGTTTCCATGCCTGAATTATCATGTAGCGTTCTCTTTCTCCTTTCTAGACTATATAATTTTAAGAATTGTAGTCTTTCATTTTCAGTAGTCAAGGTCTTTAACTTCTTCTATTCTAGCTGTAAAGGACCTTTGTACACTCTCCTATTTGTGCAATATCCTTTTGATAGTGTGGGTACCATATCATATTGCAATATTCAAGTGGACTACGAACATATGTTTTATAAAGCATAATCATGTGTTCAGCTTTTTCTTGTTTTGAAGTGCCGTAACAACATTCCCATTTTTGCTTTACATTTTGCCAACAGAGTTTGCTATTTGATCATTGCATAACATGTTCCTATTCATCATCACACCAAGGTCTTTAACTGCTTCCTTATTTGTTTTTGATTGTCATCATTATTAGGTCCCTTATATGCATATAGCTTTCTTTCTCTGTCTCCATAATTTATTGATTCAATTTATCAGAGTTAAATACCATCCTATTTACCTCTGCCCATCATATACTTTGTTAAGGTCTCTTTGTAGAGCGTTCCTATCTTCATCACAATAATTTCTCTACTTATTCTTGTGTCATCTGCGAAACTACTCACTACCGAATCCTTAACATTATTGTCTATGTCTTCAATCATAATAACAAACATATTGCAGCTACACCGTACCTTGCGGCACACCGGATATTACCTTGGCTTCATCCGATTTCTCGTCGTTTGCAATCACTATCTGTTTCTGTTGTGTAAAAATTCTTTTAAACCATCTTCCTACTTTATCCACGATATGTGTTTTCTAATTTTCTTCGCTAATAATATTATGGTCTACTTTATCAAAAGCTTTTGCAAAGTCTAAATAAAACCACATCTGTTTCATTTCCGACTTTTCATATTTTTGAATATGTTCTCACGGTGGACTAACAGTTTGGGTTTGTGTACTTTTTCCGGGTACGAAAACCATGTTGTCCTTTATTAAACAAATTATTTTTTATTAAATGTTTCATAATATTTTTCTTCATTACCCTTTCATACACTTTCATAATATGTGATGTTAGACTCACAGGCCTATAATTACTTGCCTCTAGTCTAGATCCACTTTTGAAGTAGGGGTAATATATGCTAATTTGTGCTCATCATAAATCTTGCCTGTATCTACACTTTGTCTTAATAATATTGCAAGTGGCTTTGCGATAGAATGAACTACTTTCTTTAACAAAATAGCAGGAATTCCATCAGGCCCCTGCAGCAGCTCCATTTTTAAAATTTCATTAATAAGCCTGCCACAATATCCCAGCTTATTAATATCTATGTTCAGCTAGAAAATATTGCACTAGTTTTCATCCCTTTACTTGTTCTATACCTCATTATGCTTCATTATCTTATTCTAGGGGTGAATTCTCTCTTATATCGTTCTGCCATTATGTTTGCAAATTTCCTTTTTTTCATTTCTTCGTTAATCTCCCTTCAATTCTCAGAGGGCCTATTTTCTATTCTTCTTTTATTCATCTTCTTCGCATATGAGTATAATAGTTTGGGGTTTTTGTTTTGATTGATATTTAATGAGGGTTTTTTTCTTCCAAGTCCCGTTTTTCATTTTCTTTTGATTGTATAATCTTTTGTTCTGCATTTTCTATCTTACTTTTTAGTTCTATAACTTTCCATGCATTTTTTTCTTTTGCAAGACCTTTTTTCACCTTTTTTCTTTCTGATTTTCTGGAACAAGATCCTTCTGTCTCTTGGTATGCATGAATGATGTTTACTTTTCTTCTTCGGTATATATTTTTCCACTATATTTTCTCCAATAATTTTATATAATATCTCCGTATTTACCCTTATGTCATCACTTACGAAAATGTTATCCCAATCTTTGTTTAATTCTTCATTAATTTCTGACCATTTTATATTTTTACTGTAGAAGTTGTATTTTCCATATCCTTCCCACTTTTTTCATTTCTTGCTTATCTCTATTTTCACTTGCTTTGGAATGAACTGTTAATTCTATGACATTATGGTCTGAAATACTCGCATTATAAACTATTATTTCTTTAACATAATTCATCTCGTTCACAAAATACTAGGTCTAAAGTATTTTCCTTTCTTTGTTGGCAGGTGATTATTTGTTGATGTGTATTCTAGTAGCATATCTAATAGCTTTTCAAATTGCCTCTTATCTTCTGCACTACTATTACTCTCTTTTTTTATATGTATAAGTACAACCACAATCTCCTATTCGTTCTTTCCATTCTACGAAAGGAAAGTTGAAGTCACAGATAGGAGAATAGTCCAGTCCTTGTGATTTCTACATATATCATCCAATTTTTCAATTATTAAGTCAAACTCTTTAGTATTAGGAGGTCCTATATATTACTATGTTCATCAATTTTTCAGATTCAAATTCTACCGCTATTAGTTCACATTCTGAGTTACTATATTTCTCATATATTTTTCCTTGTTTTTTGTCTTTCCCATATTGCGGTTCCCCCTTGATTCCTATTTTTTCTATCTGATCTATAAGTTTGGAACCCTTTTATTTGATCATCATTCCCAGTCTCTTGGGAATACCAGGTTCACTTATATTCTTATATCTATTTTCTTTTCATTTTGGGTTAGTTCTTCTAAGTACTCTATTTTTCTTTTTGAGTTACTCGTAACTAAACCCTGCGCATTCATCAGAGAGAGAAGAGAGAGAGAGAGAGAGAGAGAGAGAGAGAGAGAGAGAGAGAAGAGAGAACGTGAATGGTGTAAATAATATTAGAAAATTAGTATAGCAAAAACATTTCTACTTTGTGTTTTATAAGATGACGTCCAAATTAATACACACAGAAGGGTCGTTTGGAAATATAAAAAAAACCCATAAAACTCAATAGAATGAGACCTATTCTAGCAAAAGAACAGGAAAGTTTTTTCCTTAAAGATTGGAACCACTGCTATTGTCTCTGGGTCTTTCCAGTGAAAAGACAGAACTAAATAATGCTCCTTTTTTTGCGTGAAGTATTTTGTTGTAGATTTTTTTGAAAAATGAATGAAGGTCCGTCTCTTCCGTGTTTACACATTGCCCCGTCTCCCTTGCACACTTTTTTTTTTTTTTATATTACACGAGTAGGCGATAGTTCCGTAGGACCTCTCTCTCTCTCTCTCTCTCTCTCTCTCTCTCTCCTCTCTCTCTCTCTCTCTCTCCTCTCCTCATATAGCTCTAGATTTTACAAATACTCGTTGCACATGGGGCAAAGAAACATTGAGCAGTTAACCAAATTCTTCGAGAAAATGGTCCTGCAACGAAGAGAAATTTACTAGTCAGTGTTTTTTTTCAATTTGCTAGAGAGAGAGAGAGAGAGAGAGAGAGAGAGAGAGAGAGAGAGAGAGAGAGAGAGAGAGAGTGTGAGAAAGAAATTCCTTCGAGTTTCCTAAACTATCACCCAGGCTACAATTACGGGAAAATGCCGCAACAAAGTAGAGGATAGGAAGTGCTCTAACGAGGCATCTGGCTAATTACCTCCGTCAACTCCGTTTTTTATTTCCTCTCGGTGACTCTTACGCGAATTTCGAAAAACGGCTCCTTGTCTGCTTATCTTCTGGAGCTGAAATAACGGATTTTTCCATTGGTTATTATTATTATTATTATTATTATTATTATTATTATTATTATTATTATTATTATTATTATTATTATTATTATTATTATTATTATCATTAAGAAAGTCACAAGTCTCGTGAAAACAAATTGTTAAAAAATTCACAAATGTATATATTGATGAGGAACACCGTTCAGGTGTTCGAAAGTATTTTTTTACTCAAAAACAAGAAGAAGAGAAGAAAAGAAGAAAAGAGAAGAAAAGAAGAAGAAGAAGAAGAATTCCCAGATATGTGGAATATAGGCTCAACACTATCAACGAATATTCTGGATAAAAGATGATCAATGAAACGCCGAATCCAGCCCAGGAAGGAACAGTCAGCATTAAGAAAATGAGGTCAGGTCTGAATAAACATGAAAATCCGACAGTTTCCCTTTCGGTTCTGACCCTGAATTGCATTGTGGGATTGGTAAGTTGATTTGACTGAGGGGATGATGTGAGAATTCTCTCTCTCTCTCTCTCTCTCTCCTCCCCAATCTCAATCTCTCTCTCTCTCTTTCTCTGAATCCATGGACACAAGAAGACACAAGAAGACACACTATAGAGTCTCTTTCCTTCTCTGTTTATTTTGGGACAGTTTGTTGAAGATAAACCAATGAAATGTGTATTTATCTGGTTCATATAAAATATATCCAACTTTCAGAACCTTTTTTAAAAGCCACCTGGCCAAAACCACTTGGCTCTCTCCTTCCTCTTGTTTTATGCCTAACTTTGTTGGTAAAATATCTTCGGAATATTATTATGTTCAGTCAAATTTCCCTCAAGTCTCAAGATTCGCTTCCAGGAACGGTCTTTTTGGTTTGAGGTAATTCTCCAAGGAACTTTTGGTTTTTGTTTTAGTCACAAGTATTCTAATTGAGTAAATAGGTAAACAAGTAAATACTCGCACAAGAACATTCCAAGAAACACACACCAAGATATTTCATGAATAATAATTACACATCGGATGTCTGAGAGAGCTTTTAAACCAATAAACCTGATATTTCAATCAAATACGAAACAGATATGTCTCACCTATATATTAATTACAGCTCGAAAAAGAATTCACTAAATCAGCAAAATAGAATCTTGATCAATTTCAAAACTGCTGCGTGAATTCGAGAGGAGATGCTTTGTCGACCAAGATTAATTATAAGTCTGGATCAGACATTGCATTACATTAGACAGGGAACACGATATCACCTTGTTTGGAATATCCCGTAATTCCCGTGAATCCCTCAATGAAGCCGGCGTGGTGATGCAATTGACATCTGATACTCGAAACAATAATTATTCGAAGTTTATAGTTGAAGAATAAAATTACAGTAAGATCCCAAGAAGATCTGTTCTGGAAAATAATTTAATCTGATCAGCCAAGTTCTTATATTTTTTGTCATAACGCACGTAGATTGTTCAACAAAGAAAAGTTTACTTATTTTATTAATTCGTATCTTGAATTTCTCATCATAATCCGTAATTCTGCAAATACTGCTAGAGAACATTTGAGAGAATGGCGACCGGAGAAGACGTCGTGTGAGGAATATGAAACAAAATTGATGATTTATTAAAAGGAAGACAGGAAATGATATTCTCTCTAAAGTGAGTTTAAAGTCAGGTCTTGGCTCAGTCTTGTATACATTAGAAGAAGGTAACACTGTTGTAAATTAGGTCTCTTCAATCATTCTTGTGTATAACTGATCCTACGTCTAAGATAAGATAAGAAAGATAGCTTTTTTAATAAACTGAAAACTAGGGTTAGTGCTTCCATAGTTGTCTGATATTGCAAGGTCAGTTATCAGAAGTGAATTGCGAGAAAAATTTCAGTTTTATGAGGAAGGGAGTATTTTCACTGATAACCTCATGCTTAGTGGTATTCTCACAGGAATGGCGGTGGGAGTTAGGGTATCATTTGGGAATGAATCATGAACATTTATGAATAGAAAGCCCGGCTATTCATGATTATACGGAATACAACACGAAATATTTTCAGAAAATACATAAAAAAAGCAGAACTCGTCAAACTTCAATGAGCAATAAAAGAAATATACTAATTTAATTATGTCATGTATGTTAATGTTTATGTATTTCGGTGAATTATCAGATATCAGATAACTACCATCATTAGGAACTGAATCACCTCATTAAGCCACCAGTTCATAACGAGCACCTAGCAATCTGGTATCAAGATCCTGAGCCTTTCTAACAATCTGTGTTATTACTTCTAAGATTTTGGCTAAGGTTATTACTGCTAACAGCTTTTAATTTCTTGTATTTTGCGTGCTATATTCAGGCAAGCTAAATGCTCAAATGGCAAAGGATTAACCATCCTATATTCTTAGGGTACTTGTCTCCTCTCTGGAAAATGATTATGTATCAAGAAATTAGAAGACACGGAGACAGTGAAGATCAAACTCAAAGGCTGGTCGCCATAAAATACACATCAATAAAAGCCAAGCCACGTTTTGTACTGGAGAGCGCCGTCAGAGGTAGAGGTAAGGGAGGTCCATTTCTATCAGGATCAATAGAGTACAGGGTTAAACCGTCCCATCGTTACTGCGCATATTTGTAACGTCATTGGTAGGTGGCCATAAAAGAAAAGAAACAAAACAAATAAATTAAGGGTCACTATGGGAATTGTTTGCTCACACCCATTACCTATCTCATTCACGACCTTTTTTTTTACCTGAACCTCAGTCAGATCAGCCACGTGAGGTCATACACAAGAATGTCCTATTTTGGTCAGAAGCGGTCTAACCCTCTACTCTATTAATCCCGATTTCTATAAGAGAAAGAACTGAAGGATACGAAGACATTCCCGTAATGCGTACGCAAGGGACTCGACTGGCTCCGACTGGCCTCCACATCTCCGACATCTGCTGACGCAGGTCATCGAATTCTGCTGATGTGACCTGGTTCGTGTTATAAATTGACACGCTGTACTCACACACCATGCCCATTCTGCATCGCAATAAATTACAATAAAGCCATGCCTTACTATAGTAGATTTACATCAACCGTGCATATGATGCCTAGGCCAGTCCCTTACGGCGCTCCTGATTTCCAGCCCTATGATTGGCTTACCAACAGCCAATCAGGAGCGTCGCAAGGGACTGGCCTAAACATCAAATGCACGGTTGATGTGAATCTATTATAATAATACTTTGCTTTTGTTTAATTTCCATACTTTTTTGTTTGTGTTTTGACTAGGAGTACACATAGGTTAGCTTCAAGCTCCCTCGCTCATCATTTGTTTTTAAACCCTCTGTTGAATGACGGCCTTTGACAAAGCGCCTCACCAATGATAATTACCTCCTCGTCTGTGAAAAATGTCATGGAAGTTCCCAGTGAATTTAGCCGCAAATCATCAAATACAAAATGTAAATTCAATTCAGTGCAATACAAAAAGGGTCATCCAAAATATAAGATTTCCTCTCTCTCCTCTCTCTCTCTCTCTCTCCTCTCTCTCTCTCATCTCGTCCTCGTCTCTCGCATCTCTCTCTCTCTCTCTGTCTTCGGAAAATGAATGAGCAAAATGTAAACAAAAACATTACAGTACCATCTCCACTCCAACCGGAAATGTCGTCATAATGATATTGGAACGCCAGGTCCACACAAATAGGGTTAAACTACCGTGGATTTATCAGAGAAATGCTGATTTGGAAAACAGACTCCAGTATTTAGCATCATAGAGAACATTTTTGCACAAAAAGAATACATACTCGTTAGCGAAGGATTTAATTAAGAACAACCAGACAAATAGCGGCATCAAAGTAGTAAGGCTAATTATCTAGCATTGGAGGCAATTATTTATTTTTCTATTACTCATTTGTATTCATTATTGCTCATTTGTATTCATTAGTGATTTTCTGTCTAATACATTTTCTGTTCATACTTTAAAATCATAACTTTTCATATGTCCGGTTGATAAAACCTCACGGGTAATAATCTTCTGATGTATTATTTGCCATTTCTAAAAGTAGTGAATCTTAGGTGACCTGTCCACCTCTGCGTATTAGCAAAAAACACTATTTTTTAACCGAAATAGTCCTTAACTAACATCGTAATCAGTTGCCTTCATCTGGAAATCGTTTTCCAAAAGGTCTTTCCTTTTCGAATATTTCATTATTACTAATGAATATTGTGATCTAAATTTTCCGTTCGTATCACAAGTGTTCGCGTATTCGTCACTTCAAAAGAGTTCGCCTATTCGTCAGTTAGCGCTTCTGGAATGTCTGCCGAAACGAAGGATTGATCTCTGACTCTCCTGCAAGACTAATCCCAGTCATTGGGAAGACTTAAAACTGAATGTTATTTACTTTAATTCACATCGTGAAAGTGTAACGGAAAAAAAAAACCATGTTCTCTCTCTTCCTCTCTGTCCAACCTTCTAATCTTACCCTATATTCCATGAAGGTAAGGTTTCAATAAATACTTTTATTTTTTCCCCGCTTTTTCCCTTTCTAAACAATCTAAAATAATTGTGATGCATTGCCTGTTGTATGTACAAATCTACTTGCTTATATGGAATTAATGAATGCACAGTCATTCATTCATCAATTTATTCACCTACATTTTCTGTTATTCATATGGTCCCAGCCTTTTTCTTTACATATGGCCATTCTTAACAAAACACTGCTCGTGTCTGTTCCGAATTCTGCTCCTATAGTATCCCTGAGACCTCGTTCCATTCAAAGCTTCTGAAATTATTTTAATCATTGTGATGACTTCAAACGTTCAAACAATAGTTGGTGATTTGACGCTACCTATGGATAGCAAAAAATATTCATCAAATTAAAATGTGAAGCAGATCTAGAGGAAAAACCGTAATACTTTTGCTGGTATATATTTGTCTCAAATAAGTGTTAGATTCATATAAATACTATTGAAACCTATACATCAATACATCAACCATTTGAGCATGTGACTAATGGTCACTGTAGAGATTGATTATACTTTATTTCTAAAATCATTGTGAAGACACACACACACACACACACACACAGCACACACACACACACACACATATATATATATATATATATATATATATATATATATATATATATATATATATATATATATATATATTTTACTGTAAGTCATAGTGCCATAGTAGAAATATAAACTATACTTAATTACTTTTGGTTAATGTAGATGCATAAGATTATGCT
>NC_061105.1:47891761-47919261 GCF_015104395.2 Macrobrachium nipponense | reverse complement strand
AGTGAGGAAAGGCTGTTTCCCCCTCTTCTTCTCATTTCATAGAAAAGTAGATGATAGAAGAAGATACAAAGGAGAGGAATTTCTAGCTTTCATCTCCTCTTCTCCTTCATCCCCTCCGCTTCCTCTTCCACAGAGGGAGGAGAGGAAAGTAGAATAAAGAAGAAACGAGGAGAAGAAAGAATAAAAAGAAAGTGATAGCAAGGACGAACCTCCAGAACGACTTGGCTTCGCAATTACCTGAGCGAAGCCTTCCAGTCCCTCAGCGTCGGATTGAAAAACCTCTGCATGACACTAATGTTCCAAAGACATTTCAGATGGGGAACCGACCCCTTCGATCGTCGCTAAGGTTAGAAAACGGACCATCATTTTCATGCATGTCAGGGGAGAAGAGGAAATCAAATTGCGTCTCTTGGTATCGTTAGAAGGAGGGTTGAGTTCACCCACATGAACGCGACCAAAACGTAATTACAGTTATGTAAACCAACTCGGGAAAATATTACTACTCTTGGAATATTTTTGGCCTCAAGCGGAACATTCCTCTCCTAAACATGCTCTGCAAAAATTTCAACGGCATCATTGCATTGCAAGAAACGCTCCTCTGGCCTCATGACCTTGCCATCTGCGATTCAATTCATGAAGACTTCAGAACCTTCTCGACTTCATCGATGCAAGTTACAGATCAAATCATAGCCGGTCGTCCGAAAGGGGGACTTTCTTTCCTGTGGCACAAATCGTTAGACAATATGATAAAGGTGATGACCTACAGGAGTGACAGATTGCTTGGGCTTCAAGTGACAGTAGGGAACACTAAAATCCTAATAATTAATGTTTATATGCCATGGGAAAATAACAATAATTTTGATCATTACTGCATGATCCTAGGGGAGTTACACAGTATTATTCAAGATTCTCCTGCTGATCATATTTGTATAATAGGGGACCTTAATTCTCACCCCACAAAACAATTTTATAATGAACTTACTCGCTTCTGTCAAAATCATGCTCTCCAAATTAGCGATGTAATGCTCCTCCCTCCCTCCTCCTACTCATATGTACATAATAGAGCGGACGCAGTTACAACCTCCTGGCTGGACCACTGCATCACATCTCCACAACTTCATGATTCTATTATGACCTGCAATATTCGCTACGATCTTGCAACGGGCTACGATCACATCCCATTACAGGTGTCATTCAGTACCCCATCCCTCCCTACCGTGAACCCACTAACTGACCGCCCTCCAGCGGTTAACTGGGAGTTTAAAAACCAACAGAAAGCCAGATACTTTAGGGCGACCACGGAAACCAGGTTGCGGTCAATAATTCAACCGGCTGACGCCTTACTGTGTACCAACACAAAATGTAGAAATGACCACCACAAGAGGGATCTGAATGAATTCTATTCGAACATAATCTCCGCTATGCTTGCTTCGGGCAGGACTGCCTTTAGATTTCGTCAAGGTAATTCTCGTAATATACCTGGTTGGAATGACTTGGTTAAGGATCTGTATACATACTCACGAGAAATGTTTTTACTGTGGAGGCAAAATGGCAGCCCGAGGGAAGGACACACTGCATTACTAATGAGGCAGGCGAGAGCGCAATTCAAACTTGCTCTTAAGCACTGCAGGTTAAATGAAAAACAACTAAGAGCCGATGCAATGTCTAGAAACGTAGAATCTGGTGATTACCCTCGTCTTTGGAAAGATATCCAGTCCTTAATCCCAAAACTAAAAAAAGCTATCACAGAGAGTAGGGGAAGCAGTCGGAGACGAGGCTATCGCAAGGATGTGGGGTGATCACTTCAACAATATCCTGAATTGCATAAATGATCAGGATTCCCGAAGCGAGGTAGATAACCTCCTTAATGACAACGTTCAATTTCATTTTACAGACCGTATTACGCCAGGTAACATCAGCGATGCCATAAACAGCATACCTAATAATAAATCGCCCGGCTGTGATGGTCTTCCCGCAGAGGCTTTCAAATTCTGCCATCCGATAATTTACATTTTGCTAGCTGCCTTATTCAATGCGTGCATAATTCACCAGTTTCTTCCAGACTCCCTACTCTTAGTTCACTTGATACCATTAATCAAAAACAAGCTAAAGGATGCAGCTGACCCTGGCAACTACCGGCCAATTGCAATCACAACGATCGCATCGAAGATACTTGAGTCGGTTCTTCTTGTGAGACTTCTCCCCTTTCTACACACCACTGACAACCAGTTCGGGTTTAAAGCAAACCACTCAACCGACACCTGCATCTACATACTGAAAGAATTGCTGAACTACTACCTATCATCAGCCTCATCCTGTTTTCCTTAGTTTGTTTCGTAAATGTGAGAAAAGCATTTGACAGAGTAAACTACCTGAAGCTATTCCTGAAGCTGCATAAAAGGGGCACACCCCTATATCTAATTGGCATTTTACATTGCTGGTTCTCCACACAGCAATTCTGTGTCAAATGGGGCAACGTATTATCGTACACCTTCGGCTCCCTAAACGGGCTTTGGCAAGGGGGCATTCTCTCTCCATACCTGTTTAATACGTACACAGATGCCTTGAATGTCAAACTGAACTCACTCCCAATCGGATGCACTGTCAATGAAACAACTATAAACAACCTCTGTTACGCCGACGATATGGTTCTGATTTCCCCATCAGTGCATGGCCTCCAACGACTCATCGACACTTGCCGCCATATGCAGAGGAATTTGATATAATCTACAACGAAACCAAGACCCAGTGCATGTCGCTTCTCCCGAGATCGCTTAAGCATATTGCAGAACCACAAATTTTCCTCGGAAACCATCGGCTGGAATTTGTGCGCGAATTTCCGTATTTGGGTCACATTATTACCGACGACCTAAAAGATACGGCAGACATTGAACAGAGGCGTCGTAAACTATGTGCAACTGGCAACATGATTGCAAGGAGGTTTGCCTTCTGTCACCGAGACGTGAAACTGCTGCTCTTCCGCTCGTACTGTTACAGTATCTATGGGTGTTCCCTCTGGACGAACTATACCCGAGAGACCATGAGACGTATCACTGTTGTGCACAATGACATTCTGAGACGCCTCACAAACACTCCACGCTACCACTCCGCCACACAGATGTTCTTAGAAAACCACCTGGACAATTTAAAAATCATTGTAAGGCGAACAATGTCCAGCCTGGTAACCCGAGTGAGAAACAGCGGCAACTCCCTCATACAAAGCATCCTAAGGAGTGAAGCAAGAAGAAGATCTAAATTGTGGGAAAGATGGGAAAATGAGGCCTTTGTCCCCTAAAGGACTTAATCTCTGTATTAGCAAGATGTCATCTGCAGATTTTGTCATTATTATATTTATTGCTGATATTTTATTTTTTCATTATTTTTGTGATTCTATCAAGTTAAAGTTTTATGTATGTATATATATATATATATATATATATATATATATATATATATATATATATATATATATATATGTATGTGTATGTGTATGTATGGTATATATATATATATATATATATATATATATATATATATATATATATATATATATATATATATATATATATGTATATATATATATATATATATATATATATATATATATATATATATATATATATATATATGTATATAGTATGTATATGTATATATATATATATATATATATATATATATATATGTATGTATATATATATATATACATTCAATTTATGTATTTAGCCCTCTGGACCAGACTACTGTAACCACCTAAGGTCTCTAGTGAAATTTAAGCTATATAATTTGTGCACTAACTGTTATAACTCTCAATGCATTTTTTTTTCTCTCACCAATATTATTACTATTACCAGTATTATGATTACTATCTTTTATGCTACCTCAGCTATTTTGTGGATAAGTGCCGATTACTAATTTTTCCTATCATGTTGACTCATATATCTAGATTGTGTATGTTACTGTGTATTTTGTATGTTCATTGTATATGGTCTTGAACCGAAATAAAAGATATTATTATTATTATTATTATTATTATTATTATTATTATTATTATTATACAATTTCATCACTTTTACGAACGTTTTAGGAATGTCACCAGGAAAAATGTAAAAGTTTCAAGAAGAAGAAGAAGAAAGAAGGGAAAGAAGAAAAGAAGAAAGAAAGAGGAAGAAAAGAAAAGAGATGAGGAGAGAGGATGATGAGAGAGAGTGAGATGGAAGGGAAGAATGGAGGTAGAGGAAAAGAAGTGGAAAAAGAGTAGCCGAGAGGCGGGAGAGAAGAAGACGAGAGAGAGAGAGAGAGAGAGAGAGAGAGGTAAATACTAATTAGGGTCCCATCACGCCATATTTGTATCAAGCAGAGTGAGTTTCTGCTATATTTCTCGCGAAGACGTCTCACTTCAATATGTTTACAGTTTGAAGTCTCCGAATTTCCGCTTCTGCAAAGGGAATGTGCCGCCTTTAAAGGCTGCAGAGCTTTATGGAAAAGAAGTTCCCATTAATAAAGATTAACATTCACGTTTGAATGGAAGTGTCTCATTTGTCGACATCAATCACATGTTTATATTTCTAAGCAATGCAATAATTAAATTTCTTTTATTCTAATCGCGGATTTATCAATTGAAGAGTTTTCTCTCTCTCTCTCTCTCTCTCTCTCTCTCTCTCTCTCTCTCTCTCTCTCTCTCGCAAAATATCGTTTCCTTCTGCAGTTCTCTCTGTTCGCCAGTATTATTCGCCAGAATTATTTGTTACTTTGTTACCCATAACCGATGACCTTGACCTCCAGGCATAACGCAAATTAAGCGTAAAACTAAATTACAATTCGCAACAAAATTACATGAATTTCTACATTACATGTTTCGAAATGAACGTCTTGCTTATACATATGATTAAAATCTCCATGTGAATATTACTTAAGAAATTCCTCCCCAGGTTTTCCTTTTATCCCCTGTAACGTGTGGGACTTTCTTAACTCTCTCTCTCTCTCTCTGTTAAAAAGCAGTTTTTAGCTTACAAGAGAAGTTCGCCAATAATATTTTTTACTTTTGGTTATTCCACTTTTGAAAACAAAACACAGGAACCAAAGGTAAACCCACGAATATAAAACCAGAATTAACAAGTACCAGAAATTCTACTATCAGTGTATCTTTCCACAGGCAGAATCCGAATTAAGCACAGAAGCTTTCTTAAATTCTTTCCATACTTTGTCGAAAGAAATGAAGTTTCACAAGGCCCTCATTGGGATTGTCAAACATGACACCACCTGGGAACAAGTGTAAAAATCTGCGTCAGAAATCTGATTGTTATTGGTTTTGTTTGTATGTATATTTACACATCTGCAAATGTATGCGTACTTTTCTGCATAATGGAAGTGATGCTCTGAAGCTTCAATTAAATAAGGTTATTATTGTTGAATATAATGAAGGATTTGCTCAGTTTGTGTCAATAAAACTTGTTTTTCATCTGACTTACTTATTTGCCTAGTGAATATTTGGTCAGTTTTCGCCCATCGCCTCCCCCCCCCCCCCCCCACAAAAAAAAACATCACAAATATTAATCTTTTTTAGTCTAAAAGTAGTTTTGGTTTGGCTTCTTTTTCTCGTTCGAAGTAATTGATTTCAGGGGTTAATGTATTCATCTGTGTCACTCTGGGTTGAAATTTGTCCTTTCAAAAATGTTCAACCCGATGCGAGATCTTGGTGTTTTTCTATTCTCACTTTCCTAAGAGGTGAGTGATTTCAAAACCATTGATATAAAACATATATTAAAATAAAATATCCAAGGTTTTATATCTACAATCATAATTATAAATAAATATATGTATGTCATATAAAATTACCTTTTTTATTTTTAATAGCTACATGTATTAATCACATAATACCTCCTAGAAACTAAAGGACAATTCCTTATATACTAAGATATAACGTCCCTGAATATATATTTTAACGAATCGTACATTAAATTTCTGTTTATGTTTTCCGAAACAGAGGAATAAATGTGTACTGAGCTTTTCTGATTCGAAAAAAAACGCATAAGATATTTCAGTACAATTACATTCACTGCAATGAAATGGCATTTAGATTTCGCTTTAATTTCAAATCATTACAAAGAACCATCAGTTTGATGTCTCTAATGGCCAGATCTGAAAGGCTTAAATGCATCTGTTGAGGGGAAGGGAAACTTTAGATGACTGGGAATCGTTCCTAGGAATATATATTTCACAAAGGACGAAACGGCGACTCTGTTTTAAAGGATCCAAGTGTCCATTTCGTTTGAATAGGCGATCTTGATCTTACGTCTAATTACGGAGAACACGGATTGTTTGAAGTGTTCTTCTTCGACCGTTATTTCTGACGTTTATGCTTTGTTCTTCTGATCACCTATTCCCACATTTGGTGTTGGACAAAACTCTCGGAATATTAGATTTCTTTTTACGCTCTTATATTTTTTATATATATAATGATGTCTCCCTTCCTTTTTCTGAGTGTCTGTTTACCTCTATAGCTTAACTTCATTATCATAATAATATATATATATATATATATATATATATATTATATATATATATTTATATATATAGATATATATATATATATATATATATATATATATATATATATATATATATATATATATTGATCTCTGAAAAATTTTCCTTCAGTGTTATTACATTCTGGGATGCAGCTATTGTTCGCAAATTATAAGACAGGAAAATAATTGTAAGGCCACAACTTAAAAAAAAATTACATTATATTGGCGGTTTACATTGGAAAGCTTCATTCACCTGCTTTTTTTCAGTTTTTGAGCTAACTCGTTCCTGGTTCAAAATCAAATTACTTTTTACGCTCCAAAGACACTTTAATAGAATTTAGCGAAAGAATTTACATTTTACAAGATTCAGCGTCTTCTTTAAGTGGCTTCCCTTATCTTCTCATTTATTTCCTGATTCTTTCATTTATGGTGCCTTCATTATTCGTCCCATTCAGCAAGTTCAGAAATACCATTTATCTTAAGTCTTCAATTCCATCCACTTGAAATAAGTGCAATTGATGAGATTTCCCTTCGTTTCGATAAAATCTAATATGTAAATTACTTGTGCAGTTTAATCTAATAAATTACTAGAAAATGGATAATATTCTATAAATGTGGATTTACTGTAAAAGGTTTCCTTGCTTTATAAGACACTGTATGAACACACTCTAATAAATAATAATTTTACAAATGAAAACACTCGTTCTTAAGGTAATTTTTAATCTACAATAATCCCACAGTTTCATCAGATTGAAGAAAATACAGGAATGCAGCAAAGAGGGTTAACAATAGTAGCGAGGAAAAAAAAAAAAGTATGAAAGACATCAAGAGTTTTTCTGACCATCACAACGAGATGAGAGCTCATTTTTAAAAATAATATGATCAGATCATTATAAAATCTCTCTCTCTCTCTCTCTCTCTCTCTCTCTCTCTCTCTCTCTCTCTCTCTCTCTCCCCAAGAGCGCTTGCCAAAAGTGAAATCGGGCATCCTTAAAAACGTATTAGGAAGAAAATCCCTTCATGTGGAAGTTTAAACTTCGAAAGGAAAGGAATTTGAACCTGCATTACTAAAAATACTGAACAAGACTGAGAAGCTCTTTGGAGAGTTTGAGAGTCAGGTTACAAGGGGAGCGATTTCAGCATCGCAGGCCAGAAGTGCCTAATGTTTCAAAAATATTTTTATTCGTGCAACTGAATGCACGTTCTCAGGCTTGGCAGATGTTTGGAAAGGGATAGTGCCTACATACATATGTACACAAGTGTGTGCACACATATATGCGTATAATGTACATGTGCGTGTGTATCTGTGCCGATTTAAACAGTTTTTCCCCAATTAAGCTTCTTACACAATCATTCATCACTTTTTAACAGTATTATTGCATGCAAATATTTGATTGACAGAACCATTAGTGGGTTGGCATTCGTACTTTTTTCAGATATATTATCATGACTGTCACAGAAATTCTTTACAAGAAGCGACGAGATTCAACATACATGAGAGAGAGAGAGAGAAGGAGATGAGAGAGAAGGAAATGAGGGAGAGAGGAGTGAGAGAGAAGAGATAGAGAGAGAGAGAGAGGAGGAGAGAGAGAGAGAGAGAGAGAGAGGAAGAGAGAAGAGAGCTGGACATTTAATTCTGCCATTACAGATATTTTTTACATTTTGAATCCAAGATTCCCAATCAGAAGTCTAATGTTGTGTTCTCGGAGTTTATGGATCCGTTGCAGAAGCGCTTCACCTCCTTCATTTGGTTCCGCTGATGCCAACATTTGCGTGATAATGATGCATTTATTGCAGGTGTTTCTCATCACGTTTATCTTTATAACTGAGTCACCAGTTGATCATGTGGATGTTTAAGTACCAAAGGAAAAAAGAAAGCAAAACTGAAAAAGAATTAGAAACAGAATTATTCGACGAAAATGTAACGCTAAAAACAAAACAAACAAAATAAAGCTTAACAGCTGAAACAGAGAACGAAGATATCAAACGTGATTGGGCAACACTGCAAAAGACTATAAGGAATCAATTCAGATTAAATGCATCATGCAATACACACGTTGTGTGATTTCTTTTGTTAAAGGATCCTCTCTCTCTCTCTCTCTCTCTCTCTCTCTCTCTCTCTCTCTCTCTCTCTCTCTCTCTCCTTGTACAATGAGAAATATTCCATGGGAAAAATAAATCCTGACTGCTTTCTATGGAAGTTTCAAAATATTTGTAATTAGGAAACTCCTGAAACTTCCTCCCTCAGAGAATATATTTATTAAGGAGTTAAAACTGACTTCTACAAGAGATGGACGGCTATTCTAAAGGTCAAACAGCCTTTGAGAGAAAAAGTTGCTAAGAGCCACTAGCTTAAAGATGTCAGTATATTTTTTGTTAATTTTTTTATGTAAAAATAGAAGTAAATACCATGACAAACCCATTACCCTCCATAAAAAAATTGACAAAATTCCACCTGAAGTTATTTGTTTCACAGAACTGATAAAAGCAAGAATGATTCCATTACTATTGTCATTTTATTGCCACTGTGACAACTCACTTCTCCTACAAGTCGTCTGCACCTGAGCAATTCTCCTAATTGTGCTGCACTCGAGAATACACGATACAGTTAAAGGTATTTGTTTTCATTGGGCAAGACGCTCACATTACTGCTGATGCGAGCCGTGTTCCCTCCGTTCCATGTGCTCTCCACTTTCCTCCCCCCCTCCCATCCCCCCCCCTCCCTCCCTCCAACCCCTCCCATCCCCCCCCCCCTTATTCTCTCGGAATTCGGTGCAAAGACCCAGCAAAGTGGAATTTCTCTGACAACCATCCGGACGATTGTACTTTGATATTACCTCTTATATTTCATTAAACTATGTTCCTGTAACTAGTAATTAAAACCAGATTAATAATAATAATAATAATAATAATAACAATAATAATAATAATTAATAATAATAATAATAATAATAATAATAATAATAATATAATAAAATAATAATAATAATAATAATAATACAGTAAAGAATTCTTTCTGTTTGGCAAATAATAAGTTTTCCCGAATCTTAGATAGAAAAGATTGCACAGAAAATCAATGGTACTGATGTAATGTTCGTATTCAGTAATAATAATAATAAGAAGAAGAAACACCAGCTACCTTGCATTAATAAGAGGTACGAGCACCAACCAGAAGGAGTGATAGAAAACGATCAGGCAAAGATCCTCTGCGACTGTGGTATCAGAACAGATAGGGTGATACGTGCAAGTAGACCAGACGTGACAATTATACAAGAGTAAAACATATGAATATAAAATGCAAGTACATAGCTAAATAAATGGCATTCTGTTACATATACGTAGTGGTACAATATCAAGACGGTGGTCATAACGACGTCGTAAATGTTCGCTGGAAACACCGTCTCCCCGTTTGCGTTTCTTCTTACCTCATGTTTGCCCGCAGACATTTGCCTTTTGTTGTTTTTGTCGTACTGTTGCTGCTGACCCCCCCCCCGCTCTCTCTCTCTCGTCCTCTCTCTCTCTCTCTCTCTCTCTCCTCATTAACCATTGTGAATGGCTCTATACATGCGCTCGAATTCCCTTTTAATAGAGGAGCGCACTGATTCGATGTCAGATATGGTTCGTAACTTGATATGGTTCGGTCGCCTCATTAGACTGAGATTGTTCGAGTGTTACAAAAGAGTGCAAAATCTGGCTGGTATGATCGAGGTAATAATTATGACATTGTTCTAAGAGGTCCACAATAATAAAAATAAATGTTGCGAGTTCGTATATAATTTAGGAACCCTTTACAAAGTTTTCGAACCCTTCCCTGGGTTCATCTTGTCCAACAATCACTGATGATGAACCCAAGAAAGGGGTCGAAAGCTTTAAAGGGCTTTTAAATTAGACACGAACTCGCAACATTTTTTATTATTATTGTGGACCTCTCAGAACATTATACTCGTATATACTCTTGCGATTGAGAGTTCTTGAAAAATTATGAAATTAATAATAATGATGACGCTAGTCCGTGCTACTCAAAATTGAAAAAAACATATATTACTTAAGAGACAATGTCATTTACTTAAGCTATATTTCATTAAAAAAATTTATTTCGCATATCAATCATATTCCAGTATTAATTATAAATTCATAATCTAATTCAAAATTCAAGGCAATGTCTAAATCTATTAGGAGACAGGTAATGGATTCCTCTTTGCATAACGAGTGAAATCCAATCACTAACTGTTCTTGGGTGAAATGGATTCGTCCGAAGGGTGCAATGAGGTCTCGATGCTATTGGGTGAAAGGGAGGCAACGAACAGAAATAGGTGAACGTTGTATTATGAACCGAAAAAGCATATTGAAAATGTAAAAGCATCGTTTTGTAATTGAAATGCAATATAGGAAATGTAAAGGAATACTTGTTGTGTGAGAATGGGCAATTAAGAACACTGATTGGGGTCATGGGAAAGAAAAGAACGATTCGTATGAATAAATAATAAACACTTTATGTTTTGTCATTGATGAAGTCGTAAATGAATCACATTTGCACCCAACCGTTACTATATCCTGCGAGTTCATTAATTTGTGAAGAAAGCACTTCCATATTTCTACACACACACACACACACACAGATACAAATAATCTCGTCCCATTAAGAGTATTTCCAGCTCCGATGACAGCAGAACCAAGAGCAGTTCTAGATATTCATCCCTCTCGGATCTGGAGCAACAGGAACCAGCTGTCCTGGTTTATTGCTGAGGAATAGGTGATGAGCCTCAAGCACTCTTCAATTCGAGGAGCGTCCTTTGATTAAGGTAAGAGCGTCAAGCAAACTGGATTGTCGAGGGTTATCCTTCAAGTTAAGACGTCAAGTGAACTGGATCATTGTCATTTCCTTAAACAGAGTCGAAAGTAGTAGGTGACGTCAGAGATTTCGGAAATAGATAAATAACCGTGATAGAATTTTATGAGTGATGAAGAAAACGAGACATCCATCGAATAAACATGAATTCCAAGAGCCTTCGTGCATTAGTTAAGCGAAAAACATAACCATTGATTAGTTGGTATCGCTTTGTATGTAGTCAAATATTTGAAATTATTTTTTACAAGAATTAGTACATTCACTCGCTTAAATTTTCTTTTACAGTGTACATATTACAGAGATGAATTATGGAAATATTCGTTTGACGCTAGTTAAAAATAAAGCAATGAGACTTTATTATAAATAGAGCTGACACAAAGAACATATATATTAGTACTTATCTATCCCACACGTGTTATAACGAAGATAATAAAAACAATTCTAAACATAAACAGCCAAGTACGCTCCATGACTTCTAGTTCATAACTAACTCATGATTTTTCATCTGAAAATTGATATAAATCAGTGACATGAAAGATTATTGAACCTAACTTATAAGATAGCTATGTTTAGTTTGGCTACTGAAACTTTCTTGTTTTAATTGCAATCCATATTTTAGCATCTTAATGACAGTAAGATAATGGAGATCTAAGAATACACGACTCACTCAAGATGGCCCAAGACCCACTTACTCCTTCTCCAAGAGATGTCTGAGTTAACCTTCCGTTAACTGTATCATGTCATTCATTTAGAACTGCATTTAGCCTCCGACGAAACCTTCTCGCTCTGCTCTGAGAAATGAATCTGGTTACTAATATCCGTAGAATTCGGGATAATGAAGAAGCAGCAGCTATCAAACGGAAACATATGAGTATGGTTACCCTCCCGGAATCATCTCCACGTTTGTTTGTTTATTTGTTTGTATGGTGTTTTTACGTTACATGGAACCAGTGGTTATTCAGCAACGGGACCAACGGCTTTACGTGACTTCCGAAACACGAGTGAACTTCTATCAGCAGTCATACACATATCTCACCCCTCAATGGAATGCCGGAGAATCGAACTCGCGGCCAATGAGGTGGCACGCCAACACCATACCGACCACGCCACTGAGGGGTTCTCCACGTACTATGAACGAGGAGAATAGAGCTTAACTAGAAAACAAATTGAATTTGATACAGTTTTCCCTAAATGACAGGTCTAAATTTATCTCTATCAAAAACAAAACCATTTTTCCCGTTAACTGTTAATAAATGACACATTTCTTACTTTGAGGCGCAACAGAAACAGCAGGAAATTTCAGCTTGGTTTCCGTTATTCTTTGTCTACCTGAACAGCTCTTTTGTGTCCATTTTTCGAGACCGAAACACAACCATGAAACTTAATCAGAACAATTATGGCAAAAGACTTTGAGTTGACCCTCATCAGAAAATACAATCTATGAACGTATCATTAAAACCAACTTCAGACACCAATGAAGAGTCTCATTTGAATACCCAAAACTCTCAAGTCATGAAAACGGAGCATATTCCACACTGCATCCTTCACTTCGTAGGTAATAAAGGAACCCCTTTATGGTATGGTCAACAGGGCTTGGGGGGACCCTATTCAGGAGAGAGTATCTAAGTGGCAGTGATTATCTCATAATGAGGCTCTCTCAAGTTGAAGGGGGGGGGGGGGGTGACACTCCGATATTAAAGGATGAACTTTATAAATAAGTTTAATTCAAAACGAAAAATTAAGAATATTTACACATCTATAAATTTTCGAGATACTCATTAATAATGTAATTATCTGTAAATCGAAGCTTTCCAAGATATTCCTTAGCGGTTATTAACTACTATAGTTATGGCTCAAATAATATATAAACATGCAATTTTTATGATTTATTCATAAAGAAAAATAACTGAAATTGCTGAAACTTTTCAATGTTTCTTTTTAATTTTCAAGATTTGAAAATTAAATGAAATATAAATGTTTCAGAGTTCGTAATTTATTCACAAAGAACGACAAAATTACCTTTGTAAGAAGGGAGGAATATATTTTTTATTGTATTAAATCAATTAATATAATTTTGCCGAATTAATTGAATAAATATACTTTTGTGTTATTAGTTTAATAAGGGGTCTAAAATGTAGCGTGTTCAATTTACTGTAGATCCGGGTCAGTCTTCAATGATGGTATTTTAATGAGAAAATTAGCCAGATTAGTAAAACTCATCCACTATTAATCTTTTTCAAGATTACGTGATTAAAGGAATGACGCACGAACTGTACTTGGGATCTTTTTATCTGCTCTGAATCTAAATATCTGACTCAAATAGTGATAAAAATACAGCAACAAATCACATTCATAACCAAATACAAAAATTCCAAGATTTCCTCCTGAATATCTATCAACTCATCAAAAATCTGTTGTTTAATCACTTTATCAATCTTTCCTATCGTACACTGCCCAGCCAAGAGATGCGCCGAGAAAAGCCGACTGGTAGTTGTGAAAAATGATAACAAAGAACGAAACATTTTGGAATGGGAGGAAGAAAAAATAAATAAAGAAAGAAAGGTTCGGAGGGAAGTGTAGACAAGAGAAAAAAAGGGTGCTAGGAAATTTCGGTCCCAGAAAATTCGGTCCTGAAATCTCATTCTCAGAAAATTCGGTCCCGGAAAATTTCTAAAATCTACATAACCAAGCCCAATATAACCTTTCTGGAAAAAGGTATATAAATACATGGAAAGTATGATGTTAGAAGAAATGAAAATCTTTTATTTCTATCAATAACTTTAATGACTCGTTTGGTTTAGAGATCAATTGTTTAGTAATCCAGACGGGATATTTTACAAAGATCAACAAGAGCGTGAGAACTTTGTGAGCCTGGGATTTGTTTACAAACTGTAAACAAAAGGGTACGTGGTGTTAAATGATGTTTTTAGGTAGTTTTGTCATATAGGACTTTAAGCACTTGTAATGGTAATAGATAATTAGTGTACTTTCATTAACATTCATTGACACCTCCTATACATAAGAAACGGTGACATTTGTAATTCACTTTTTAGTCACTTTTCTTCCAGGATAACACAATTCCTATGCTAGATTCTATATTATACTGTATAGGTTTTGTGTTGAAGAAACATACCTTTTTTTACACTTTTATTAATAAAACTCTAATTCTATACTTTGTTTAATTTTTTCATCAGTTAGATTACGATTTCATTGTCAGTATATAAATAATTTCTGGGACCAAATTTTCTGAGACCGAACTTTCTGGGACCGAACTTTCGGGGACCGAAATTTCTGGTCCGAAAAAAAGGTACCGAAGGATGATTGATATTGCAAGTGGAAGTAAAAAGTGTGAATGGATGGTTCCAAAGGCGTTAACAGACGTCTGAAAGGAAGGATTCGGTGCAGGGGAACAGGAGAAAGGACAGCAAAGGATTTCACACTCCCAAGAGGATGTTATATAGATATGTGTCACGAAAGGATACAGCCGGAACTGAAAGCTTCAGTATATGTACTATGTACGTATGTATACTTATACATATCTATACCGAATAGATAGAGATCAGTTAAAACAATATCTGCTTACTGCTAAAGGCTTGCCAGTACTAAATACAATAGACGTGTACAAAAAAAGGTCTGGGAAAAGAGAGTATTCCTGCTCGGTCATTAAGGCGAGACCCATGGAGGAAGCTTAGCTCACAATGATATTGGATTTTTATTGTCTTACGTCTCTTCTCTGTTGCTTCATTCTAGAAATCTTTCCCTTCCACAGAACTGCAATATCTGGCTTCCTTGCTAGAAAATATTATGGAACTGACAATGACGTTCAATTACCAAGCACGGCAGCTTTCCCATACGGAAGTTGTTGAAAGCAAATTGGCAAACCTATGTACTTTGCTTGCAAAGAATTGAGCATCCACACTCGTGCGAAAGCTTGAGATAATCGCCGACTTCATTTACTGGTCATTAAGATCGAATCAGCTTCTAATCGGTACTGATGGAGCAGCTGCCGGTTTTGATTAGGGTACGGTAGAGATATAATCCATTTCATTCACGCGCTGAGAACCCTAAGAGAGAGAGAGAGAGAGAGAGAGAGAGAGAGAGAGAGAGAGAGAGAGAGAGAGAGATAATAATTGGAAGACTGTATACTTGCTAACATAAGTACTCCCGTCTTTCACGTACCTGTACAGAAAAGCCTTTGAAACAGTCCACAAGAATATATAACGTACAAGAGCCAAGCATTTTTAAGTCCTAAATATGACTAGAGTTTTCAATAAACTCTTGATGAAACCTGAACCCCAATAACTGGATTCAAATACCAAGTATTGACTTATTCCTTCGAGAGTATCTAAATGTAGATGAAACTCGTCTTTCCAAGAAAGGATAAATCAAACTAAACCAAGAAAAGTCCTTTAAAAAAGTCGAATGCAAATGAAGTTGTCATTATATGAGCCAAATTGAGACCAAAACCATAGGTTGAAGGGCTGGAGTTATTTATGCCTTAATACCTTCAATTCCCTACAATTCCCCAAAGCTCACAGACGCTTCGCTCGCTCGAAAATTCCTCGAAAATTCTCAGTTCGGGAATTTACAATTATAATTCCCACAATTCAATTTCGACCTCTCGAATTTGCTCTTCGTACCAATCAGTATATCTTTAGTATATCTCACAAAGAGGAAAATAATCTTGGACGGAAATACTTCATTGCACTGGAAGGAAGGCAGATGCACATTCGTGCTTATCTAGCTTGTAAAAATCAAGACGCAATTCATCTCTGTAATGGCAAAACTTTTTGTTTTTTTAAAGGAGGCAATTTATGTTTATATGTGGAAAAAATCTGCTCACTATATTTTGGCGACAAGGAGTAGGAAAGGAACGGTATAAACAAGACGGACAACTAAAGGAAGGATAAGTGACACTCCTCCAAATGGACAGAATATAATTTTGGTGTTTTATGTTTGGGACAACAACAGGTTTATAACACCATCTGTACTGTTATCATTATGACTATCGATGATACAAAAAACTAGTCCGAGAATTCCTTGACGAATTGTCTCATCTAACTCGATTCCAAGCACTATTACTTCTTCCATTCTCACCAGTCAAGATATATGTCATTTATTTTCATTCCACGTCATTTCCGCTCATTCCCAACAGCGCAACTTGCAAAGGACGCCATTTCTCTTCATTTCACTCTGATCCAATGGGTAAATGACCTGCCAAATTCAAGTTACATTCATTACGCCAAAACTGGAATTGTTCTATTTAAGTATTAAACGGACTGAAAACATTCGGTTTCTTTGTGTCACACCAAATGAGCACCATCTAATTAATTAAGGCGTCAGTTCGCATCAAAAGTCAATAGACAACAACAAAGAGGTTCTCATAATAGTTCATTTATTAGGATAAAACGGTGGAATCGGAAGTAAAATAAAAAGGTCTTTATCCCCCTGTCTCCAGGATGCATCAAAAGTGAACATGTGATAATAAGCTGGATGAAGCAAACTTCATTTTCAGGGAGATTTTCAAATGATCTTACACAATCAATCAGCCGTTCAATACTGCATCTTCCAAGTATCTAAATATCTCATTACCATATTAATAGTACATGTCATTTTCTCATTTTATTACAGTTATTTTTTGGCAATACTTTTAGCCATTACTTAGCCTATTGTCCCTCTCTATTCCATATCATTCATATATGCCTCATTACCTGACCATTAAGCGACATCCATCCCCCCATCCCGCCTCTCTCTCTCTCTCTCTCTCCTCTCTCTCTCTCTCTCTCTCTCTCTCTCTCTCTCTCGCTTTCCAATGTTAACAGGTGAAATGTCAATTACTTTCAGTCCATAGAGCAAAAAATGGTAAAATAGTAAGCATTAAAATTATGTAGATGATGACATAAATATGATTATTATATCAATATATGTAATTTGGTAACATATGAGCGACTGTAATTTACAAATTATTCTTGAATAACTTTCATTATTTGTGTTCTCGCTTGTCATTTGGATTGGATTTGTTATTACAGTTGCTATAAAAACCGCAACATCTTTATGCCGATGATGTGAATGTGAAGGAAATTATTGCTATGGTGATGCCAACTCTGTTTATAATGATGTCTCTGAATGAAGTAGCTGTTCTCTATTCTATTTTCACTCTTATAAAGCACATGAAATCTACAAAGAAGCGAGAGAGAGAGAGAGAGAGAGAGACCTTACCTTACAGACCTTACATCTTGTTCGGGTTGCCCCAGGTCCCTCAGTGTGAGGCACCTCTAATGTCTACCAGAGAGTTGCTAGTACATCTTCCGGTATATTTTGCATCTTCCAATCTTGGATGGTCTGGGATGCAGTTTAGATATTTGTCGAGCTTATTCTTAAACACATCTACGCTCACTCCTGATATATTCCTCAGATGAGCTGGCAACGCATTGAATAGACGCTGCATTATCGATGCTGGTGCGTAGTGGATTAATGTCCTGTGTGCTTCCCTTATTTTTCCTGGTATAGTTTTGGGCATTATTAATCTACCTCTGCTTGCTCTTTCTGATATTTTTAGTTCCATGATATTTTCTGCTATTCCTTCTATCTGTTTCCATGCCTGAATTATCATGTAGCGTTCTCTTCTCCTTTCTAGACTATATAATTTTAAGGATTGTAGTCTTTCCCAGTAGTCAAGGTCTTTAACTTCTTCTATTCTAGCTGTAAAGGACCTTTGTACACTCTCTATTTGTGCAATATCCTTTTGATAGTGTGGGTACCATATCATATTGCAATATTCAAGTGGACTACGAACATATGTTTTATAAAGCATAATCATGTGTTCAGCTTTTCTTGTTTTGAAGTGCCGTAACAACATTCCCATTTTTGCTTTACATTTTGCCAACAGAATTGCTATTTGATCATTGCATAACATGTTCCTATTCATCATCACACCAAGGTCTTTAACTGCTTCCTTATTTGTGATGTTGTCTCATTATTAGGTCCCCTATATGCATATAGCTTTCTTTCTCTGTCTCCATAATTTATTGATTCAAATTTATCAGAGTTAAATACCATCCTATTTACCTCTGCCCAATCATATACTTTGTTAAGGTCTCTTTGTAGAGCGTCCTATCTTCATCACAAGTAATTTCTCTACTTATTCTTGTGTCATCTGCGAAACTACTCACTACCGAATCCTTAACATTACTGTCTATGTCTTCAATCATAATAACAAACAGTATTGCAGCTAAACACCGTACCTTGCGGCACACCGGATATTACCTTGGCTTCATCCGATTTCTCGTCGTTTGCAATAACTATCTGTTTTCTGTTGTGTAAAAATTCTTTTAACCATCTTCCTACTGTATCCACGATATTGTGTTTTCTAATTTTCTTCGCTAATATATTATGGTCTACTTTGTCAAAAGCTTTTGCAAAGTCTAAATAAACCACATCTGTTTCATTTCCGCTTTTCATATTTTTGAATATGTTCTCACGGTGGACTAACAGTTGGGTTTGTGTACTTTTTCCGGGTACGAAACCATGTTGTCCTTTATTAAACAAATTATTTTTTATTAAATGTTTCATAATATTTTTCTTCATTACCCTTTCGTACACTTTCATAATATGTGATGTTAGACTCACAGGCCTATAATTACTTGCCTCTAGTCTTGATCCACTTTTGAAAGTAGGGGTAATATATGCTAATTTGTGCTCATCATAAATCTTGCCTGTATCTACACTTTGTCTTAATAATATTGCAAGTGGCTTTGCGATAGAATGAACTACTTTCTTTAACAAAATGGCAGGCACTCCATCCGGCCCTGCAGCAGCTCCATTTTTAATTTCATTAATAGCCTGCACAATATCAGCTTCATTAATATCTATGTCAGCTAAATATTCACTATTTTCATCCCTTACTTCTATATCATTATCTTCATTATCTTATTCTAGGGGTGAATTCTCTCTTATATCGTTTCTGCCAATATGTTGCAAATTTCCTTTTTTTTCATTCGTTAATCTCCCTTCAATTCTTAGAGGGCCTATTTCTATTCTTCTTTTATTCATCTTCTTCGCATATGAGTATAATATGTTTTGGGATTTTGCTTGATATTTAATAGGGTTTTTTCTTCCAAGTCCGGTTTTTCATTTTCTTTTGATTGTATAATCTTTTGTTCTGCATTTTCTATCTTACTTTTTAGTTCTATAACTTTCCATGCATTTTTTTCTTTTGCAAGACCTTTTTTCCACTTTCTGATTTTCTGGAACAAGATCCTTCTGTCTCTTGGTATGCATGACTGATGTTTACTTTTCTTCTTCGGTATAATATTTATTCCACTATTTTCTTTTCTTCTAATATTTTATATAATATCTCCGTATTTACCTTTATGTCGTCACTTACGAAAATGTTATCCCAATCTTTGTTTAATTCTTCATTTATTTCTGACCATTTTATATTTTTACTGTAGAAGTTGTATTTTCCATATCCTTCCCACTTTTTCATTTCTTGCTTATCTCTGTTTTCACTTGCTTTGGAATGGACTGTTAATTCTATGACATTATGGTCTGAAATACTCGCATTATAAACTATTATTTCTTTAACATAATTCATCTCGTTCACAAATACTAGGTCTAAAGTATTTTCCTTTCTTGTTGGCAGGTGATTTATTTGTTGAATGTTGTATTCTAGTAGCATATCTAATAGCTTTTCGAATTGCCTCTTATCTTCTGCACTACTATTACTCTCTTTTTTATATGTATAAGTACATCCACAATCTCCTATTCGTTCTTTCCAGTCTACGAAGGAAGTTGAAGTCTCCAGATAGGAGAATAGTTCCAGTCCCCCTTGTGATTTCTACATATATCATCCAATTTTTCTATTATTAAGTCAAACTCTTTAGTATTAGGAGGTCTATATTACTATGTTCATTAATTTTTCAGATTCAAATTCTACCGCTATTAGTTCACGTTCTGAGTTACTATATTTCTCATATATTTTTCCTTGTTTTTTGTCTTTCCCATATATTGCGGTTCCCCCTTGATTCCTATTTTTTCTATCTGATCTATAAGTTTGGAACCCTTTTATTTGATCATCATTTCCAGTCTCTTGGGAATACCAGGTTTCACTTATATTCATATATATTTTCTTTTCAATTTGGGTTAGTTCTTCTAAGTACTCTATTTTTCTTTTTGAGTTACTCGTAACTAAACCCTGCGTATTCATCACTATGATGGTTTGCGTGTTTTTCTCCTTCATTTAATATTGGTAATAATAAGGATTTTCCCATGTCTCTTTCCTGTTCTGGTATGTTGTTCTTTTTTCATTTCCAGAAATTCTGTCATTAAAAAATCCAACTTTTCCATAATATTTGTTCTTCCTTCATCATAATTATTCATTTTGTGTCTGAATCTGCAATTTTTCTCCATATCTGCAATATCCTCTTGCATAATAAAAACAGTTATTATCTCTTGAGTAGAATCTTGGAGCTGATGCATTGAAATTTTTTGCTGACACCTCTGCATATCTCGTTGATGGCTTGCTTTTTTCTTTTACCTGATATTCTTCTTCCTCTCTTTATTTGTTTCTTTCTTATTTTGGATTTTATTACTTGATTGGTTATTTATTTGATTATTTTTCATGGCTACAGGGTGCATATATTTACATTTTTGTCGAATTACATCCTTTTCCATCTTTTAGGTTTTTGCATATTTTTGGATGTAGATCTCTGCAATCATCCTCATAGCCATCTAGGTATGCACATTTACCATATATTTCATAGTTGTGACATACCTTAGGATGTTTGTAGTAACATTTTTCTCCAAATCTGCAATTCCCTCTTTTCAAAAGGTTGCAGACTTTGTCTTTTTTGTATATTTTTTCCTCTTTCCCGTCATTGTGTAGATCTGGGTAGAGCCTCTTCGGCATTTTCTTTTTGTGTTGTCATATCGTAATTTATTCTTCGTAGGTATGCTGCTTTATAGCCTCATATGTAGTATCAATGAGTATCTCTGCATCCATACTTTTATCTTGTTCTTTGTTTTCCTTATCTTTTTCTGTCATTTCAGAGAGAGAGAGAGAGAGAGAGAGAGAGAGAGAGAGAGAGAGAGAGAGAGAGAGAGCTGAATATTCAGTACCTTCACTGTAGGTCCTCTTTTGAACTCTGAATCCAAGATTACGTAACCTTTGTGCCACAGTAATTAGAATATGAAATCCAATTTCCTCCCCAAAACGACAGCGCACGTTTCTTCTCACAATCACAAATCAGCTGTGAAAGACTTGATTACTTCATTGCATCACTTTGTTTTCACGTTTGTGATGGTAATCGCTTCATAGCAAAGGAAGTTAAAGGAAAGGAGAACGCATTTTCTAGAAGTTCGGCAGTAAGGAGGCTTTCGCGCCTGTGTTGGAGGCGCCTGTTCTGGAATCGTCGGGCGTGTTGTGGAGTGCAACACGCGCCAATGTGTTGGGAGAAATGCCGCGATTTCTGATGCAATACTTCGTCTAGATTCATTTAGGAAATTCTGGAAATCTCGCGAGTCTCTGACGCTCGCCGTAGGCTCCGCCCCCAGAGTGCCGTATACATACGACGAACGAACTTTGGAGAGGAAGAGATCGTAAAAGAGAGACTCCAGTTAGTCACAGAGAGATATCCTCAGTAAGAGCCACAGATCAGATTATCAGTGAGAGATCAGCAGCAGCAGAGATCATCCGTGAGAGATAAGAGAGAAAGGAACCGACGAAGGATCAGGAAAAAAGTTGCTCGAGAGTTGGTTGGATACTGGTCTAGTCGTCTTCAGGAGTGCACGTTCGTGTTATCTCGACGTCGAGCAGACTTCAGAGAAGAAAAGGTCCTCCTAGAGGTTTTGGTAAGTTCCTGCCTTACAAGTAGACTATTTTTTGCAATACGGAGTCAAGAGGACGTCTGCATTCACCGTTTTCCTTTTGAGAAGTCATCTCCTCGAATTGCCAAATTGACTAGCAAGTATTTGAATTGCCTCACTGTTCCCCCAGTTCATGCAGTGTAAGATTCTATCTTTTTATGTAAATAGGAGATACCATTCTGCATTTACCTTTGTTAGTAAGCTTGTAAAGAAACCTTTGTTGTGTTAGTGTTTCTTTCTATATTCGTATCCCCAGTTTCAACTGTTGGTGTTGACATATTTTTTTTCTATTTCATATCGAACCTGAAGCGGACCTCTCTCAGAGGCCGTAACATTGTGTCGACCTTTGCCAGGATATTTCGACACCGTAACAACGTTGTTATGATGTCCAGAATTTCATACTTAATTACACGTCATTAACACGAGCGACGTATTTATGCTAAAGAGCCGATGTAGTCCAGTGATTAGGAGCAACGCATTTCTCCTCTATTGGAATTTTGGTCAAGAGAAACGATCAAACATTGCACAGACATTTGGTATTAAAATACCTCATGGAGGTCTACACAAATCACACGTGCCCTCGACAGTCAGTCTCAAAGGTCGACAGTCTCAAAAGTTCCTGTAGTGTCTGTCTGTCGCCTTGAGCCAAATATACCTCTGCATTATCCGCTTTAATTTTGCGTCATTAGAAGATAATGATGGCAATGAGCATCGACAGGGAAACTCAGTACTACTGTTTTCATTTCCCGAACGAAACATGAATTGGCCACGTCTCTGATTTTGGGGAAATAAACTATTAAAATTTTGACGAAGGAAGTGCAGATTTAAATGCGAACATATTAAGGAAATGAAACGATAAAAACGGAAAAGGAAGCTAAACAGCAGAAACAGAGAATGATGATAAAATAAGATAATAACAGATATCGTATAACTAAGAAATGTTTAAATCAGTGACAAAACAATCACATTCTGTCTGCACGGATGTTGGTTTACAATTATTAATGGAACATGAATAGACATTTTACAACAACCTAGAATAGATTCGTAGGAAATTATTTACGGCACAAATAACAAATAGTTCGAAATATCATTTATAAAAGGATCCTTAGTTGGGGTGTTAAAGATATATTCCAAAAGCAAGAGTATCTCAAGAGCCGATCTCCTCAGAAGTTTTCAAGGAGTTTTCAAACTAGGGCCTACATATCTGACGCCGAGGAATAAAAAAAAAAAAAACTTTTACAACCGATGCCAGACAAGGTGTTAAAAGGATGTAGTACAAAGCTATAAAATAGGTTCTGCGGGAAATTGTGTAAAATTTTGCTAAGGAATGAAAAACCAATCAATTTCTCGCAAAAAAAAAAAGTATGATCAAAGTGATCGTGGTTCGGGTAAAGAGGTTTCGGGGGAATTACGTAAATTTGTGTAAAGAAATCAATGAAACAAATTAATTCCTCACCAAAATAACATGAAGTACACATTCGTGGCATGAGAGACATTTCCCCAAAATACCTGACAAAATCCCAACACATTTTTTGTCTTCTTTACAAAGTGATAATAGGATCGAATATGATCCTGTGACTTCCCCATCATCGCCATTGTAATAGCCCACTTTTCTCCTCTACGTCGCATATCCCCACTTTTTTTTTTTTTTGTTTTTTTTTTTTTTTTTTTTTTTTTTTTTTCCCCCCCTTTGTCTTCTCCGCGTCGTCTGCAACTAGGCAATACTCCTTATGCCCCCCTAGTGCTGGAGAACGCAATGGGCTGTTTGTTTTCATTGGACATGACAATGACATTACTGCTGATGACAGCCTTTGCTTTACCCGCCCCCTCCCAAACCCTGCCCCCCACAGCCCCCAACCTCCCCCCACACACCGCCCTCCTCCCTCACCCCAACTACATCCCTTCCGCTTCTAGACGTATCTGCAAAACATAGCAAGGTACGTTGGAAACTATCTGTTATATTTCAGGAAATTATGACCTATGGATAATAATAATAATAATAATAATAATAATAATAATAATAATAATAATAATAATAATATTAAGGGAGTTACCATAAATTTCACGAGCACAGATATCAGCAACAATGATAGTAACCATGTTCATCATTATCATCATCATCTTACGAGTACTGTTTCTTTTATCGCTATTCCATTATTACTAAAACAAGTCATAAAATCATTCCATATTTGCGTAACTAATAATCCATTCCACGCATAACTTCTCAGTTGCTCATTTATCCCTTCCTTCATCTAATTTGCCTCCTGCTATTTGAATGCCTATTATTTTTTTTATATATTTACCATAAACCCTTTTTGCACTGTAATGTTTTCCAATACGGCCTCCTAAAGGGAGAAAGTGATGCCACAAATTGCATTTGATATATCAGTGTTTGAAGCGAAGTGAATAAGTCTACCTTTCCGTCAGACAGGTTTGATACATTCCATCTCTCTCTCTCTCTCTCGATATACCCTAAATTGCATTATGAAGCCAAACGGGAATTTATCTCGTTCTCAAGTCCTGCACGAAAACTTACTTCAACCGTCTTTAATATATCTTAATTAATATAACTGAAAACGAAATACGTATTCCCTCCTTCCGTCTCGTGTCTCTTGTATATCAAAAGAGTTATCATTTCACTTCATTCTTATTTTCATTCAGCTCAGCCCCACACCAGAGAAGCCATAAAAGAAGGTGAACGGTACCAGATGGGAACAGCTTATGATTCCCTTAGTGGCGGTAAACGCCAAGATTTGTCTATGCAACGACTCCATCTGCCCGACATCGACCGTCTTATCTCTTGTAAATTTAGGCGATCTTCAAATAAATTGTCTTTACTAAATTGAAACTTTTGCAATTAGGGCATCGAACTGAATGGTCGGTTGCGTTGCCTGTCACAGCAACACAAGATATAAATTGTTTATTTATCGGGGATTTTCTCTTTGTTAATTGCGTGGCTTCTTGACATGAATCTACGGGTTTTGTTTGCATATAACTGTATATGCTTTGTATTTGCGCTTTATACATACTCGTATGCCACTTTTACGGTAAAAACATAACTACTATTCTACAGAGGTATATTTCTGCTGGCTTACCTGTAACGTTTTGTGACTGCGCGCGCATGTGTCCTTCCACACATCACTCTGTCATTGCTTTGTGAGGGTCTGAAATCAAGAACATATGAAGAAGTCAATATATTATATTTCCAAAGAATGAATACTAGTAATCTTAAATGCAAATATCTGAGTGACAACTGCTAAATGAGATGCAAATGAGGGCCTGAGTTGTGGAAGAAGGTCTCAAGAGCAGCCTATCACTGTTCTCGTATGTAATGAATATTACATGATAAAAGTAAAGTGAGAACATTCCTTAGAAGAAGTAGAGATAACGTAATCAGGTTAAGCAGGAAAGTCTGCCAAAAACCCACAGCCCAGGATGCTGTGACCCTTAGCTAAGCACTAATAGTGGGAAACCTTCTTCGGCTCTCATGGGATGATCTGTCTTAACCTAGATAAGTAGTGTTCGTTCGTACACATGTATCTTTTGTTTGGTTTGCTAGCCTATGGATTTGTAAACCAATCTGTAAAAATCACTTCCTCTTCTCCTATCGTCTGGTATAAACATTCAACTCTTCTCTGCAAAGCTATCTCAAGATGTAACACTCTGAGAATATAAGTATTTTTGCTACCTCTGTGTTTCCACGACATACCCTCCAATCAACTTGAGTAACATGAATCTAGAGTTCAGAAAATATCTTCCTGGTTGGATCGAGAGAGAGAGAGAGAGAGAGAGAGAGAGAGAGAGAGAGAGAGAGAAAGAGAGAGAGAGACGGAGAGAAAGAGAGAGAGAGAGAGAGAGGGCTCTGTGAACCTTCCTCCTAACACACCGCTATTCGCTTCAGCGAATCAAAAGTACCCACGTAGGCCTGCTTGTATCCAGGTTCTACCACGCATACAGATCTCTGGGGATGATCAAAAGATTTATTACTCATTTTCATAACATCTGCCAACCCAACAAATCGCGATGATTGTGTAACATCTAAACAGTTTAATTCAACCATACACACATACGTGAGTCGGTGTGGGTATCAATTACTATTGCATCAAGTTCTGGAATTTTCTTAGTGATTTCTTTTCCCCTTATTCCTATTATCTTCCTTCACAGGAATGATGATCACTTCTCGCAGAGTTCAAATCCCCTCTATTTACCTCTACTAGGCCTAGGCTACACGAGACCATCACGTTAACATACTCGTCGAACTTAGCAATAAAAATATAATAAAAGGAAAAACATGAAGAAAGGCTGTTTCCATGAAAAGCCGAGTATTTTTATCCTAACATTAAATTATTTACGATAACAAATACTGGCAATTTCCAACAATTGGAAGTTGCTGCTTGCAGGTTGGAAGACGCCCTGAAGCCTATACCAAAGTTAACAAAATGTCTTTGCTACTCAATCTACACTGACGATTAGCGAACACACGTGAGAGCCGAACCTTGTATGTGTAACTGAGTTACGCATATACGGTTACAAGGTGTCAAAATGTAGAGGACGAACCGTAACCACGTTAAGCACGTAACTTCATTTTAATCCACTGCGATCACCAGTCTGTCTCTGTCCGGGTTGTTTACCGACGATGGCCACCATGCAAGTAGCAGCTGCCTGCTTACATTTATACACATTATTTAACGAAGATGAAGCGAAATAAAAGAAGATGGTGGCAATCAAGTTTATATACTAGAAGGGTAGAATACAGTGGTCGGGAATTACTCGCTGACTTGAGATTCCAAGAAGTTTCTGGCCACAGTGAAGTCTTTTCTTCGTAATAGCTAATAAATTGAAGGACCTCTTCGTCACTTCAATCAGCCATGGTAGACATATACGTACTGACTGACCAAAACAAGGGACTCTACTATGGACGGTCTTTGTTCATAGTCGGTGTTAACAAGTTCAGCAACCTCTGTTGTTACGCGTGTCATCACGGTCCCGTCCACACATGGCGTAACGTTCAAAGAGACCTCCCTTTGAGATGCGGGGCGGGGCCCAAAAACCGACAATTGGCGGGACGGAGGGCGAACCGAGCCTCGAACCTCGCGGGTTCGGGGTTCGGGTTCGAGGAACCGTCCACACTTGCGTTTTTGTTACAAGAATCGGTTACAATACAAGGTTCGGTTACACTCCAATAAGAGCAACAAGATTAGTCAAACTAATACTATATAGAGGAATTGCACTTACCAACGCCTGCACCCTGCTTAGGT
>NC_061105.1:47875774-47891261 GCF_015104395.2 Macrobrachium nipponense | reverse complement strand
TCATAACGACGTCGGAAATGTTCGCTGGAAACACCGTCTCCACCTTTGCGTTTTTTCTTGCCTCATGTTTACCCGCAGACATTTGCTCTTTTTCTTGTTTTTGTCGTATTGTTGCTGCTGACACCCCCCCCCCCCCCTCTCTCTCTCTCTCTCTCTCTCTCTCTCTCTCTCTCTCTCTCTTCTCATTAAGCATTGTGAATGGCTCTATGTATGGCTCGAATTCCTATCGCAAGAGTATAATGTTCTAAGAGGTCCACAATAATAAAAAAAAAAAAAAAATGCTGCGAGTTCGTATATAATTTATGAGCCCTTTACAAAGCTTTCGAACTCTTCACGGGTTCATCTTCAGTCCAAAATTCACTGATGATGAACCCAGGGAAGGGTTCGAAAGCTTTGTAAAGGGCTTTTAAATTAGACACGAACTCGCAACATTTTCTTTTATTATTGTGGACCTCTTAGAACATTATACTCTTGCGATAGAGAGTTTTTCCCAAATTATGAAATAAAAAAAACATATATTACTTAAGAGACAATGTCATTTACTTAAGCTATATTTCATTAACAAAAATTATTTGGCATATCAATCATATTCCAGTGTTAATTATAAATTCATAATCTAATGCAAAATTCATATTTTAATACTACGTCGAGGCAACGTCTAAATCTATTAGGAGACAGGTAATGGATTTCTCTTTGCAAAGCGAGTGAAATCCAATCACTAACTATTCTTGGGTGAAATGGATTCGTCCGAAAGGTGCAATGAGGTCTCGATACTATTGGGTGAAAGGGAGGCAACGAACAGAAATAGGTGAACGTTGTATTATAAACCGAAAAGGCATATTAAAAATATAAAAGCATCGTTTTGCAATTGAAATGCAATATAGGAAATGTAAAGGAATAATTGTTGTGTGAGAATGGGCAATTAAGAACACAGATTGTGGTCATGGGAAGAAAATAACAATCCGTATGAATAAATAATAAACACTTTTTGTTGTGGTCATTGATGAAGTCGTAAATGAATCACATTTGCACCCAACCGTTACTATATTCTGCGAGTTCATGACTTTGTAAAGAAAGCATTTCCATATTTCTACACACACACACAGATACAAATAATCTCGTCCCATTAAGAGTATTTCCAGCTCCGATGACAGCAGAACCAAGAGCCGTTCTCGATATCCATCCCTCTCGGGTCTGGAGCAACAGGAACCAGCTGTCCTGGTTTATTGCTGAGGAATAGATGATCAGCCTCAAGCAACTCCTCAATTCGAGGGGCGTCCTTTGATTAAGGTAAGAGCGTCAAGCAAACTGGATTGTCGAGGGTTATCCTTCAAGTTAAGACGTCAGGTGAACTGGATCATCGTCATTTTCATAAACAGTCGAAAGCGGTAGGTGACGTCAACGATTTCGGAAATAGATAAATAACCGTGATAGAATTTGATGAGTGATGAAGAAAACGAGACATCCATCGATTAAACATGAATTCTAAGAGCCTTCGTGCATTAGCTAAGCGAAAAACATAACCATTTATTAGCTGGTCTCGTTTTGTATGTAGGTAATTATTTGACATTTTTTTAACAAGAATTAGTACATTCACTCGCTCAAATTTTCTTTTATAGTGCACATTTTACAGAGATGAATTCGTGTTGACGCCAGTTAAAAATAAAGCAATGAGACTTTATTATAATAGAGCTGGCACAAAGAACAGATTAGTACTAATCTATCCCCCACGTGTTATAACGAAGATGATAAAAACAATTGTAAACATAAACAGACAAGTACGCTCCATGACTTCTAGTTCATAACTAACTCATGATTTTTCATCTTAAACCTGATAGAAATCAGTAACAGGAAAGATTATTGAACCCTACTTATAAGACAGCTATGTTTAGTTTGGCTACTGAAACTTTCTTGTTTTAATTGCAATCCATATTTTAGCATCTTAACGACAGTAAGATAATGCAGATCTAAGAATACACGACTCACTCAAGATGGCCCAAGACCCACTTACTCCTTCTCCAAGAGGTGTCTGAGTTAACCTTCCGTTAACTGTATTATGTCATTCATTTAGAACTGCATTTACCCTCCAACGAAACCTTCTCGCTCTGCACTGAGAATGAATCTGGTTACTGATATCCATAGTATTCGGAATAATGAAGAAGCAGGAGCTATCAAACGGAAACATATGAGTATGGTTATCCTCCCGGAATCATCTCCACGTTTGTTTGTTTGTTTGTATGGTGTTTTTACGTTACATGGAACCAGTGGTTATTCAGCGACGGGACCAACGGCTTTACGTGACTTTCGAATCACGTCGAGAATGAACTTCCATCACCAGAAATACACATACCTCACACCTCAATGGAATGCCCGAGAATCGAACTCGCGGCCAACGAGGTGGCACACCAACACCATACCGACCACGCCACTGAGGGGTTCTCCACGTACTATGAACGAGGAGAATATAGCTTAACTAGAAAACAAATTGAATTTGATACAGTTTTCCCTAAATGACAGGTCTAAATTTATCTCTATCAAAAACGAAACCATTTTTCCCGTTAACTGTTAATAAATAACACATTTCTTACTTTGAGGCGCAACAGAAACAGCAGGAAATTTCAACTTGGTTTCCGTTTTTCTCTGTCTACCTGAACAGCTCTTTTGTGTCCATTTTTCGAGGCCGAAACACAACCATGAAACTTAATCAGAACAATTATGGCAAAAGACTTTGAGTTGACTGACCCTCATCAGAAAAGACAATCTATGAACGTATCATTAAAACCAACTTCAGACACCAATGAAGAGTCTCATTTGAATACCCAAAACTCTCAAGTCATGAAAAGGGAGCATATTCCACACTGCATCCTTCACTTCGTAGGTAATAAATGAACCCTTTTATGGTATGGTGGTAAACAGGGCTTGGAGGGAACCCTCCCTATTCAGGAGAGAATATCGAAGTGGCAGTGATTATCTCATAATGAAAGGGGTGGGGGGGGTGACACTCCGATATTAATGGAGGAACTTTATAAATAAGTTTAATTCCGAACGAGAAATTAAGAATATTCACACGTCTATAAATTTTCGAGATACTCATTACTAATGTAATTATCTTTAAATCGAAGCTTTCAAAGATATTCCTTAGCGGTTATTAACTACTATAGTTATGGCTCAAATAAAATATAAACATGCAATTTTTATGATTTATTCATAAGGAAAAATGACTGAAATTGCTGAAACTTTTCAATGTTTCTTTTTAATTCTCAAGATTTGACAATTGAATGAAATAAAATGTTTCAGAGTTCATAATTTATTCACAAAGAACGACAAAAATTACCTTTGTAAGAAGGGAGGAATATATTTTTATCTTTATTATGTTAAATCAATTAATATAATTTGCCGAATTAATAGAATAAATATACTTTTGTGTTATTAATTTAATAAGGGGTCTAAAATGTAGCGTGTTCAATTTACTGTAGATCCGATTCATTCTGCAATGATGGCATTTTAATGATAAAATTAGGCAAATCATTAAAACTCATCCACCATTACTCTTTTCAAGATTACGCGATTAAAGGAATGACGCACGAACTGTACTTGGGATCTTTTTATCTGCCCTGAATCTAAAATTTGACCCAAATAGTGATAAAAATACAGCAACAAATCACATTCATAACCAAATACAAAATTTTCCAGATTTCCTCCTGAATATCTATCAACTCATCAAAAATCTGTTGTTTAATCGATATATCAATCTTTCCTATCGCATACTGTCCAGCCAGGAGATGCGCCGAGAAAAGCCGACTGGTAGTGGTGGAAAATGATACCAAAGAACGAAACATTTTGGAATGGGAGGAAGAACAAAAATAAAAAATGAGAGGGGTTCGGAGGGAAGTGTGGACGATAGAAAAAAAAGGTACCGAAGGAAGATTGATATTGCAAGTGGAAGTAAAAAGTGTGAATGGATGGTTCCAAAGGTGTTAACAGACGTCTGAAAGGAAGGATTCGGTGCAGGGGAACAGGGGAAAGGACAGCAAAGGATTTCACACTCCCAAGAGGGTGTTATACAGATACGTGTCACGAAAGGATACAGCAGGAACTGTAAGCTTCAGTATATGTACTATGTACAGTGATGCTCAAATCTCATGCGACATGACTCCATAGGATTTCGTTCAAAATTCACTAACTGGCAACCTAGCATGCTCCATATTTATCCTTTATTTCAATGCGAAAACGTTAGTATCGCATACGCTAAGTCCATAATATGTTTCATAAGGGTGAAATCTATCACATATTTGAAAATTGTAAGAAAATGTCACGTGTAGCCAAATTTCAGAAAAACTCTTACGAAACATTTTCAAAACTTTCGTTCACTTATTGCTGAAGCATTTGACCAAAACGAAGTCGCCATCAAACCTCAGTTCAAATGTTAAATAAATAAATTTAAAAAAATTGTAACATTAATAATGCTTCCAAAGCAAACAAAAAATTTGAAATAGTCCTTTTTGATTGTTTTTACCCTCAACGCTGAGAAAATGTAAAATATGTATATACAAAAGTAGAATGCGCCCACCGATATCAACGTGTGAGGGGAGCGTGTGTGACGTATCAGTGTCGGTGCAACAACAACCACCTGGTATATAAGTAGGTCTACAATGAGTAGCGACCATTAAATTATCTTGAAAACATTTACTTTATGTGTTTAAGGAATATTTGGATTTTCATACATAATTATTTGTTATCTTTCTTAATATTTCAAAATTGATAGCATACTAGCAAATATTCGCTTATTTGTCAAAGCCAAGATATTATTCCTAGGCTTAGGTGTTAGATTTCTTTACTTTACGCATAACATTCACATCTCTATATTAACAATTTCTGGCCAGAACGCAAATGAAGTTATCTACACATTCTTGCACTTCAAGTTACCTTATGAAAGAATAAATTATGCATCAAAATCGAGCAGAAGGACTTTTAAGAAAATAATATTGTAAACCAGTTGAAAAACCAGTGTTCCATATGCCTTGATATTAATACTTATGATATTTCGATTATACTCATCTTCTCCATATAACCAAAATCATCATCATCATCTTTTATTTTTCAAAGAACAGGTAATCTCTACAAATAAAAACATTAGTAAAAATTACATCTCAGAAAGCTTAGATTATTTTTCTAGGCCTATAAATCATTTTGCAACATACAGGCAGCTTAAACACAGCCTGAAACTTCAACATTCAAAGAAAACTGGTTGTAATTCATATTCCTCAAAGAACAGGTGATCTCTACAAATAAATGCATGAGTAACATTACATCTCAGATGGCTTAGATTATTTTGTAGGCCTATAAAACATTTTCCAACATACAGGCAGCTTAAACGCAGCCGAAATCTTCAACATTCAAATAAAACTTGTTTTAATTCATATTCCTACATTGAAATTGTTGTTATGACTGTTGAGCTTATTAGGTGTACTGTCATAATGCTGCAGACATGGTTATGTTGACCAGTCCGAGGAGCATGTTAAGTGTGCTTTCATTGCTGGCACCGCTATCCTTATCACACCACACTTGAACTGAGCAACGTAAAGATAAAAAAAAATCAATTCAAATCACACAAATTAAGAATCATACCAATGCATAAAAGGGATCATATCTATTTAACCATAAGGAAAATAAGGCTAGCTGTGAATTCACAAACTTTTCGACATGAATGACATTACAAATGAAAAAAAGAAAAAAAATAGCACTACTTGGCAACATCACGTTGAGTCTGAGAATATGGACGATATAAAAAGAATCATGTCGCATGAGATTTGAGCCCCACTGTACGTATGTATACTTATACATATCTATACCGAATAGATAGAGATCAGTTAAAACAATATCTGCTTACTGCTAAAAGGCTTGCCAGTACTAAATAAAATAGACGTGTACAAAAAAAGTCTAGGAAAAGAAAGTATTCCTGCTCAGTCATTGAGACGAGACCCATGGAGGTCGTTTAGCTCACAATAATATTGGATTTTTATTACCTTACGTCTCTTCTCAGTTGCTTCATTCTAGAAATCTTTCCCTTCCACAGAACTGCAATATCTGGCTTCCTTGCTAGAAAATATTATGGGACTGACAATGACGTTCAATTACCACGCACGGCGGCTTTCCCATACGGAAGTTGTTGAAAGCAAATTGCCAAACCTATGTACTTTGCTTGCAAAGAATTGAGCATCCACATTCGTGCGAAAGCTTGAGATAATCGCCGACTTTATTTACTGGTCATTAAGATCGAATCAATTTCTAATCGGTACTGATGGAGCAGCTGCCGGTTTTGATTAGGGTACGGTAGAGAAATAATCCATTTCAATTCACGCGTTGAGAACCCTAGAGAAGAGAGAGAGAGAGAGAGAGAGAGAGAGATAATTGGAACACTGTATACTTGCTAACATAAGTACTCCCGTCTTTCACGTACCTGTACAGAAAAGCCTATGAAACAGTCCACAAGAATATATAACGTACAAGAGCCAAGCATTTATAAGTCTTAAATATGACTAGAGTTTTCAATAAACTCTTGATGAAACCTCAACCTCAATACCTTGATTCAAATACAAAATATTGAGTTATTCCTTCCTACGAGAAGATCTAAATGTAGATGAAACTCGCCTTTCCAAGAAAGGACTAATCAAACTCAACCAAGAAAAGTCCTTTCAAAAAGTCGAATGTAAATTAAATTGTCAGTATATGAGCCAAAATGAGACCAAAACCATAGGTTGAAGGGCTGGAGTTATTTATGTCTTAATACCTAAAATTCCTCGAAAATTCTCAGTTCGGGAATTTACAATTATAACTCCTACAGTTCAATTTCCACCACTAGAATTTGCTCTTCGTACCAATCAGTATATCTTTAGTTTATCTCACGAAGAGGAAAATAATGTTGGAAGACGGAAATACTTCATTGCACTGGAAGGAAGGCAGATGCACATTCGTGCTTACCTAGCTTGTAAAAATCAAGACGCATTTCATCTCTATAATGGCAAAACTTTTTTTTAGAGGAGGCAATTTATGTTCATATGTGGAAAAAAACTGATCTACATCTGCTCACTATGATTTGGCGACAAAGAGTAGGATAGGAACAGTATAAACAAGACGTACAAATAAAGGAGTAGGATAGGAACGGTATAAACAAGACGTACAAATAAAGGAGTAGGATAGGAACGGTATAAACAAGACGTACGAATAAAGGGTAGGATAGGAACGGTATAAACAAGATGTACAAATAAAGGAGTAGGATAGGAACGGTATACACAAGACGTACAAATAAAGGAGTAGGATAGAACGGTATACACAAGACGTACAAATAAAGGAGTAGGATAGGAACGGTATAAACAAGACGTACCAATAAAGGAGTAGGATAGGAACGGTATAAACAAAACATACAAATAAAGGAATATGATAGGAACGGTATACACAAGACGTACAAATAAAGGAGTAGGATGGGGGGAGGAACGGTATAAACAAGACGTAAATAAAGGAGTAGGATAGGAACGGTATACACAAGACGTACAAATAAAGGAGTAGGATAGGAACGGTATAAACAAGACGTACAAATAAAGGAGTAGGATAGGAACGGTATACACAAGACGTACAAATAAAGGAGTAGGATAGGAACGGTATACACAAGACGTACAAATAAAGGAGTAGGATAGGAACGGTATAAACAAGACGTACGAATAAAGGAGTAGGATAGGAACGGTATAAACAAGACGTACAAATAAAGGAGTAGGATAGGAACGGTATAAACAAGACGTACAAATAAAGGAGTAGGATAGGAACGGTATAAACAAGACGTACAAATAAAGGAGTAGGATAGGAACAGTATAAACAAGACATACAAATAAAGGAGTAGGATAGGAACGGTATAAACAAGACGTACAAATAAAGGAGTAGGATAGGAACGGTATAAACAAGACGTACGAATAAAGGGTAGGATAGGAACGGTATAAACAAGATGTACAAATAAAGGAGTAGGATAGGAAACGGTATGCACAAGACTCAAAGGGGGTAGGATAGAACGGTATACACAAGACGTACAAATAAAGGAGTAGGATAGGAATGGTATAAACAAGACGTACCAATAAAGGAGTAGGATAGGAACGGTATAAACAAGACATACAAATAAAGGAGTATGATAGGAACGGTATACACAAGACGTACAAATAAAGGAGTAGGATAGGAACAGTATAAACAAGACGTACAAATAAAGGAGTAGGATAGGAACGGTATACACAAGACGTACAAATAAAGGAGTAGGATAGGAACGGTATAAACAAGACGTACAAATAAAGGAGTAGGATAGGAACGGTATACACAAGACATACAAATAAAGGAGTAGGATAGGAACGGTATACACAAGACGTACAAATAAAGGAGTAGGATGGGAACGGTATAAACAAGACGTACGAATAAAGGAGTAGGATAGGAACGGTATAAACAAGACGTACAAATAAAGGAGTAGGATAGGAACGGTATAAACAAGACGTACAAATAAAGGAAGAATAAGTGACACTCCTCCAAATGGATAGAATATAATTTTGGTGTTTTACGTTTTGGATAACAACAGGTTTATAACAGCATTTGTACTGTTATCATTATGACTATCAATGATACAAAAAAAAGTGGTCCGAGAATTCCTTGACGAATTGTCTCATCTAATTCGATTCCAAGCACTATTACTTTTTCCATTCTCACCAGTCAAGATATATGTCATTTATTTTCATTCCACGTCATTTCCGCTCATTCCCAACAGCGCAACTTGCAAAGGACGCCATTTCTCTTCATTTCACTCTGATCCAGTGGGTAAATGACCTGCCAAATTCAAGTTACATTCATCACATCGAAACTGGAATTGTTCTGTTTAGGTATTAAACGGACTGAAAACATTCGGTTTCTTTGTCACACCAAATGAGCACCATTAAGGCGTCAGTTCGCTTCAAAAGTCAATAGACAACAACAAAGAGGTTCTCATAATAGCTCATTTATTAGGATAAAACGATGGAATCGAAAGTAAAATAAAAAGGTCTTTATCCCCCTGTCTCCAGGATGCATCAAAAGTTAACATGTGATAATAAGCTGGATGAAGCAAACTTCATTTTCAGGAAGATTTTCAAATGGTCTTACACCATCAATCAGCCCTTCAATACTGCATCTTCTTAAGTATCTAAATATCTCATTACCATATTATATAGTATATGTCATTTTCTCATTTTATTACAGTTCGTTTTTGGCAATACTTTTAGCAATTACATCATATATGCCTCATTACCTGACCATTAAGCGACATCCATTCCCCCTATCCTGCCCCCCCCCCCTCTCTCTCTCTCTCTCTCTCTCTCTCGCTTTCCAATGTAGGTAACTCTTTCATAAATGTTAACAGGTGAAATGTCAATTACTTTAAGTCCATAGAGCAAAAAATGGTAAAATGGTAAGCAATAAGATTATGCAGATGATGACAAAAATATGATTATTATATCAATATATGTAATTTGGTAACATATGAGCAACTGTAATTTACAAATTATTCTTGAATAGCTTTCATTATTTGTGTTCTCGCTTGTTATTTGGATTGGATTTGTTATTACAGTTGCTATTAAAACCGCAACATCTTTATGACGATGATGTGAAATGTGAAGGAAATTATTGCTATGGTGATGCCAACTCTGTTTATAATGATGTCTCTGAATGAAGTAGCTGTTCTCTATTCTATTTTCACTCTTATAAAGCACATGAAATCTACAAAGAAGAGAGAGAGAGAGAGAGAGAGAGAGAGAGAGAGAGAGAGAGAGAGAGAGAGAGAGGGGGGGGGGGGGGGGCGGGGTGAATATTCACTACCTTCACTGTAGGTCCTCTTTTGAACTCTGAACCCAAGATTACGTAACCTTTGTGCCACAGTAATTGGAATATGAAATCCAATTTCCTCCCCAGAACGACCGCGCACGTTTCTTCTCACAATCATTAATCAGCTGTGAAAGACTTCAGTACTTCATTGCATCACTTTGTTTTCACGTTGGATCGATCGATCAGGCTGTAATTGTTTTCTGATCATTTTTTCATAGATGCTGTTCAGAATTTCAGATACTTAATTACACGTCATTAACACGAGCGACGTATTTATGCTAAAGAGCTGATGTTATCCAGTGATGAAGAACAAGGCATTTCTCCTCTATTGGAATTTTGGTCAAGAAAAGTGATAAAACATTGCACAGACATTTGTTATGAAAATACCTTATGGAAGTTTACACAAATCACAAGTGCCCTCGACAGTCAGTCTCAAAGGTCGACAGTCTCAAAGGTCGAAGTTCCTGTAGTGTCTGTCTGTCGCCTTGAGCCAAATATACCTCTGCATTATCCGCTTTAATTTGGCGTCATTAGAAGATAATGATGGCAATGAGCATCGACAGGGAAACTTAGTACTACTGTTTTCATTTCCCGAACGAAACATGAATTGGCCACGTCTCTGATTTTGGAGAAATAAATGATTAAAAATTTGACGAAGGAAGTGCAGATTCAAATGCGAATATATTACGGAAATTAAACGATAAAAACGGAAAAGGAAGCTAAACAGCAGAAACAGAGAATGATGATAAAATAGGATAATAACAGATATCGTATAACTAAGAAATGTTTAAGTCAGTGACAAAACAATCACATTCTGTCTGCACGGATGTTGGTTTATAATTATTAATGGAACATGAATAGACAGTTTACAACAACCTAGAATAGATTCGTAGGAAATCATTTACGGCACAAATTAACAAATAGTTCGAAATATCATTTATAAAAGGATCCTTAGTTGGGGTTTTAAAGATATATTCCAAAAGCAAGAGTATCTCAAGAGCCGATCTCCTCAGAAGTTTTCACTTTTACGGTAAAAACATAACTACTATTCTACAGAGGTATATTTCTCTTGGCTTACCTGTAACGTTTTGTGACTGCGCGCGAATGTGTCCTTCCACACATCAGTCTGTAATTGCTTTGTGAGGGTCTGGAAACCTCTGGCATTTTTCTCTGAGTCCTTCCACACATCAGTCTGTCATTGCTTTGTGAGGGTCTGGAAACCTCTGGCATTTTTCTCTGAGTCCTTCCACACATCAGTCTGTAATTGCTTTGTGAGGGTCTGGAAACCTCTGGCATTTTTCTCTGAGTCCTTCCACACATCAGTCTGTCATTGCTTTATGCGTCTGGAAACCTCTGGCATTTTTCTCTGAAATCAAGAACATATGAAGAGGTCAATACATTCTATTTCAAAAGAATGAATACTAGTAATCCTAAATACAAATAGCTGAGTGACGACTGCTAAATGAGATGCAAATGAGGGCCTGAGTTGTGGAAGAAGGTCTCAAGAGCAGCCTATCACTGTTCTCCCTCGTAGGCCTATCACTCTAGCTCTCTGAACATCGTTAAACAAACGGTTACTGATAAGAAAAGACCCAACATCATACCTCCTTATTCACACTTTACTACATGAATCTCAAAAGAGTGGAGACGAAATTGGACTTCCCGGTGGATGTCAGGTCTATTTTGATGATTCGGTATGTAATGAATATTACATGATAAAAGTAATGTGGGAACATTCCTTAGAAGAAGTAGAGATAACGTAATCAGGTTAAGCAGGAAAGTCTGCCAAAAACCCACAGCCCAGGATGCGTGTGACCCTTAGCTAAGCACTAATAGAAACGCACAACAACAACCTAATTCCATGGGAAACCTACTTCGGCTCTCATGGGATGATCTGTCTTAACCTAGATAAGTAGTGTTCGTTCGTACACATGTATCTTTTGTTAGGTTTGCTAGCCTATGGATTTGTAAACCAATATGTAAAAATCTCTTCCTCTTCTCCTATCGTCTGGTATAGACATTCGACTCTTCTCTGCAAAGCTATCTCAAGATGTAACACTGAGAATATAAGTATTTTTGCTACCTCTGTGTTTCCACGACATACCCTCCAATCAACTTGAGTAACATGAATCTAGAGTTCAGAAAATATCTTCCTGGTTGGATCGAGAGAGAGAGAGAGAGAGAGAGAGAGAGAGAGAGAGAGAGAGAGAGAGAGATGGAGAGGGCTCTGTGAACCTTCCTCCTAACACACGCTATTCGCTTCAGCGAATCAAAAGTACCCACGTAGGCCTGCTTGTATACAGGTTCTACCACGCATACAGATCTCTGGGGATGATCAAAAGATTTATTACTCATTTTCATAACATCTACCAACCCAACAAATCGCGATGATTGTGTAACATCTAAACAGTTTAATTCAACCATACACACATACGTGAGTCTGTGTGGGTATCAATTACTATTGCATCAAGTTCTGGAATTTTCTTAGTGATTTCTTTTCCCCCGATTCCTATTATCTTCCTTCACAGGAATGATGATCACTTCTCGCAGAGTTCAAATTCCCTCTATTTACCTCTACTAGGCCTAGGCTACACGAGACCATCACGTTAACATACTCGTCGAACTTAGCAATAAAAATATAAAAGGAAACTATGAAGCGCTGTTTCCATTGAAAAGCCGAGTATTTTATCCTAACATTAAATTATTTACGATAACAAATACTGGCAATTTCCAACAAATGGAAGTTGCTGCTTGCAGGTTGGAAGACGCCCTGAAGACTATACCAAAGTAAACAAAATGTCTTTCCTACTCAATCTACACTGACGGTTTGATGACAGCGAACATGATTCATCTTCTTACACTTCAATAAGAGCAACAAGATTAGTCAAATTGCACTTACCAACGCCTGCACCCTGCTTAGGTGCTACCGTATGGGACTAGGCCGTTTCCTCGAGACCGGTTGTCAAAATAATCGTTCGTGTCGGTGTGGATTATTCGTTATATATAAGCTCAACACAACTTTGAATGTACTGCATCCTATTCGAAACGATTATCTTTTTCTTTTTCTTGTTCACAGGTCTTTAAAACAAACAACTAAGGCTCGGATGGGTAAATTGGACCAACGAAAAGAGTCTAAACAAGCATGGATCGTTACACAGCGCTTCTATAACTCTTCACTACATGTGTGGTTGATCCATACAATGGTTACAATACGTGCGCTTGATTCCAGTTTACAAGCAAGCTGAAAACATTTATTCAACCGCCATAACTGTTTCATTTTCAAGTACGTTAACGAAATAATAATATCTCAAGAAAAACTTCTGTTTTATTAAATAACCGATTGTAAATAAAACGTTAGACCTACATTTGCCAGTTTGCTTAATGAGACCTCCAGCACCAAGAGAGCGAACACATCTGATTCAACCGAACTACCGCCGGTAATGGCCAATGAACTTTCTTTTTTATATCGTCTTTCAAAATACTTGAAGATATTTCCTATAATTCCATAGTGTTCCGGACGAAAAAATCGAAAAAAAGTTTATGAGCCGAAGAAGCTCCGTAGCAGTGGACCCAAATTTCCTATATTTAGTGCAACAGATCATCTATATACCAAAACAATATTTCATATTTTAACGTCCATTCCCTGTCTCGTTTTCTTTCTTTCTTAAAAATGGTCTAAAAAATTACTTTTTTTATCACTGTCATCTGGTTCCTTTTTTATCATTCTCTCTCTCTCTCTCTCTCTCTCTCTCTCTCTCTCTCTCTCTTCTCTTCAATAAAGGTATTGCTTTTATAGAGTTTTGACAGGTGAAATGACTATTTCATGATAGATATTAATCCAAGTGATTTCCAATTCATAGGCTCAGGACGCAAAAAAGAAAAAAAAAAAAGTTAGGAGATAAAATTATGTATGTACGTAGATGATAACACGACTATGATTCTATCGATCAATATAAATCGCTACCAAATGAAATAATGTCATTTACAAATTACTTTGCCGTATTGTTCCCAGCATTTACCGATATTAATTTAGTTACTTCAAAACTGAAGTTACTATTCCATGATGCCTGTCGGTTTCAGCTACTTCCCAATTTGGGAGGTAAAAAAACTACGAACAGTTTTTTTATCATGATAAATTTACATGATTAGCTAAGCATTAATTATTTGCTGAAAGGTATATCTGGGCAACATGATATCAACAATATATTCTCATACTAACAATGATCATTGTAATTTTTATTACCGTGATGGAAACTTTTTTTTTTTTCGCAGTCATTGACATCCAAATGAAATTTATGCGTACGAAGTTACTTTCTTCCTTCTTTCAATAACTTCTTGATTTTCAAAACTTCTTGAAATTCCCAAGTAGAAAAAAACAGAAATTCTCTCTCCGAACAGGTGACAAATCTCAGTGTGACTTTTATCTCTGTCTTACAAACACGGAATAAGTTGTTTCAACAATGAAAATCAAAATAAATCCGGTATATTTTATTAGAAAATTTTTTTCTGTACCGTTCAATATAAACGTTATTTATTTTTTCACATTTTCATTCTTATATACAAATCATAAATACCCTATCCTAAATTTCCAGTATCTTTAACTTAACGCGAAACACCTTCTTCAGAACCTTTTCAGGCTTTTCCATAGCGCTTTCCTAACCCTACCCCCGCCCCACAACAACAAAAACAAAGTAGTTTGTAGGCTTACTCCCCGAGTAAGCGAAAATAGTCCTAACAGCCAGAGAGTGAATGAATTTTCTAAGTGATCAATGAAATAAAGAATATTTCTTTGTTCTTGTAAGATATCTAAGAACTTTTAAATTGTCATCATTTTGCAAGTAATATGTCTCTATGAGAAGGTTCAAAGTTCACAAAGTTCAAAGAAATTCGGGAGCATCATTGTGGGTTGTTTTCTGTCTCCTGCTACAGGGAACTAAAAAAAACAAAATTGGCCTTTAGTGTTAATGTCAATTATAAATGACAGCTTGGGTGATGTATTATCTTATCGAAAGATTCTAGCCCTTTTATTCCAGATAAAATCAACCTTAGCTATGATCAAAAATGTCGATGCGATAGTGACTTCATCGGTGTATAACTATTAATGATTAACTTCGATTCTTTGACAATAATTTGTTTATCTATTAAAGCTGGAAGACCGTATTTACATTTCGTTTGTGGACTGCAAGTATAGGGCTCGTTCCTCTACTTCACAGAACATTAATCAGTGTGCATACCACACACAATGTTATTTCATCTAATAAAATAAGTGCGTGTGCGTACGTGTATTTATGAATGTGTGTTTCTGTATGTATATGTGCATAGGGGTGGGCACACTACGTTAAATAACCATTGTTTCTCTGCCGATGTAAGCAGTGAATTATGTACTAGTATTATGCACTCAGTTGTTTAATGGCTGTGGTGGTTCGACACACACACACACACACACACACCACACACACACACACACACACACTATATATATATATATATATATATATATATTATATATATATATATATATATATATATATAATATATCAACTTTAAGCATGGATAACCCATATATATCTAGCTTCTGCGACTTTCCCCTTTGGAGGCTCATTAG
>NC_061105.1:47820593-47875274 GCF_015104395.2 Macrobrachium nipponense | reverse complement strand
CACTATCGCATCGACATTTTTTATCATAGCTAAGGTTGATTTTATCTGGAAAAAAAGGGCTAGAATCTTTCGATAAGATAATACATCACCCAAGCTGTCATTTATAATTGACATTAACACTAAAGAACAGTTCGTTTTTTTTAGTTCCCTGTAGCAGGAGACAGAAAACGACCCACAATGATGCTCCCGAATTTCTTTGAAGTTTGTGAACTTTGAACCTTCTCATAGAGACATTACTTGCAAAATGATGACAATTTAAAAGTTCTTAGTTATCTTACAAGAACACGGAAATATTCTTTGTTTCATTGATCATTTAGAAAATTCATTCACTTTCTGGTTGTTAGGACTATTTTCGCTTACTCGGGGAGTAAGCCTACAAACTACTTTATTGTTGTAGGCGGGGGGGGGGGGGGGGGGGGGGGGGGTTAGGAAAGCCCCATGGAAAAGCCTGAAAAGGTTCTGAAGAAGGTGTTTCGCGTTAAGTTAAAGATACAGGAAATTTAGGATAGGATATTTATGATTTGTATATTAGAATGAAAATGTAAGAAAATAAATAATGTGTATATTGAACGGTACAGACAATTTTTTTTCTAATAAAATATACCGCATTTATTTTGATTTTCGTTGTTGAAACAACTTATTCCGTGTTTGTAAGACAGAGATAAAAGTCACACTGAGATTTGTCATCTGTTCGGGGAGAGGATTTTTGTTTTATTCTACTTGGGAATTTCAAGAAGTTTTGAAAATCAAGAAGTTATTGAAAGAAGGAAGAAAGTAACTTCGTACGTATAAATTTCATTAGGATGTCAATGACTGTAAAAAAAAAAAAAAAAAAAAAAAATAAAAAAAAAAAAAAAAAAAAAAAAAAAAAAAATTCCATCATGATAATAAAAATTAAAATGATCATTGTTAGTATGAGAATATATTGTTGATATCATGCTGCCCAGATATACCTTTCAGCAAATAATTAATGCTTAGCTAACCATGTAAATTTATCATGATAAAATAAACTTTTCGTAGTTTTTTTACCTCTCAAATTGGGAAGTGGCTGAAACCGACAGGCATCATGGAATAGTAACTTCAGTTTTGAACTAACTTAATTAATATCGGTAAATGCTGGGAACAATACGGCAAAGTAATTTGTAAATGACAATATTTCATTTGGTAGCGATTTATATTGATTGATAGAATCATAGTCGTGTTATCATCTACGTATACATAATTTTATCGCCTAACATTATTATTATTTTTTTTTTTTTTTTTTTTTTGCGCTGTTAGCCTATGAATTGGAAATCACTTGGATTAATATCTATCATGAAATAGTAATTTCACCTGTCAAAAACTCTATAAAGAGATACCTTTATTGAAGAGAGAGAGAGAGAGAGAGAGAGAGAGAGAGAGAGAGAGAGAGAGAGAGAGAGAGAGAGAGAATGATAAAAAAGGAACCAGATGACAGTGATAAAAAAAGTAAATTTTTTGTAATTTTTTAGACCATTTTTAAGAAAGAAAGAAAACGAGAAAGGGAATGGACGTTAAAATATGAAATATTGTTTTGGTATATAGATGATCTGTTGCACTAAATATAGGAAATTTGGGTCCACTGCTACGGAGCTTCTTCGGCTCATAAACTTTTTTTCGATTTTTTCTTCCGGAACACTATGGAATTAGAGGAAATATCTTCAAGTATTTTGAAAGACGATATAAAAAAGAAAGTTCATTGGCCAGCCGCCAGTACCGGCGGTAGTTCGGTTGAATCAGATGTGTTCGCTCTCTTGGTGCTGGAGGTCTCATTAAGCAAACTGGCAAATGTAGGTCTAACGTTTTATTTACAATCGGTTATTTAATAAAACAAGTTTTTCTTGAGATATTATTATTTCGTTAACGTACTTGAAAATGAAACACTTATGGCGGTTGAATAAATGTTTTCAGCTTGCTTGTAAACTGGAATCATGCGCACGTATCGTAACCATTGTATGGACCAACCACACTTGTAGTAGTGAAGAGTTATAGAAGCTCTGTGTAAACGTGCCATGCTTGTTTGGACTCTTTTCGTTGGTTCAATTACCCATCCGAGCCTTAGTCGTTTGTTTGAAAGACTTGTGAACAAGAAAAAGAAATCGTTTCGATAGGATGCAGTAATTCAGTTGTGTGAGCTTATATATAACGAATAATCCACACCGACACGAACGATTATTTTGACAACCGTCTCGAGGAAACGGCCTAGTCCCATACGGTAGCACCTAAGCAGGGTGCAGGCGTTGGTAAGTGCAATTCCTCTATATAGAATTAGTTTGACTAATCTTGTTGCTCTTATTGGAGTGTAAGAAGATGAATCATGTTCGCTGTCATCATACCGTCAGTGTAGATTGAGTAGCAAAGACATTTTGTTTACTTTGGTATAGGCTTCAGGGCGTCTTCCAACCTGCAAGCAGCAACTTCCATTTGTTGGAAACAAAATTGCCAGTATTTGTTATCGTAAATAATTTAATGTTAGGATAAAATACTCGGCTTTTCAATGGAAACAGCGCTTCATAGTTTCCTTTATATTTTTATTGCTAAGTTCGACGAGTATGTTAACGTGATGGTCTCGTGTAGCCTAGGCCTAGTAGAGGTAAATAGAGGGAATTTGAACTCTGCGAGAAGTGATCATCATTCCTGTGAAGGAAGATAATAGGATCGGTGGGGGAAAAGAAATCACTAAGAAAATTCCAGAAACTTGATGCAATAGTAATTGATACCCACACCGACTCACGTATGTGTGTATGGTTGAATTAAACTGTTTAGATGTTACACAATCATCGCGATTTGTTGGGTTGGCAGATGTTATGAAAATGAGTAATAAATCTTTTGATCATACCCAGAGATCTGTATGCGTGGTAGAACCTGGATACAAGCAGGCCTACGTGGGTACTTTTGATTCGCTGAAGCGAATAGCGGTGTGTTAGGAGGAAGGTTCACAGAGCCCTCTCTCTCTCTCTCTCTCTCTCTCTCGATCCAACCAGGAAGATATTTCTGAACTCTAGATTCATGTACTCAAGTTGATTGGAGGGTATGTCGTGGAAACACAGAGGTAGCAAAAATACTTATATTCTCAGAGTGTTACATCTTGAGATAGCTTTGCAGAGAAGAGTTGAATGTCTATACCAGACGATAGAAGAGGAAGTGATTTTTACAGATTGGTTTACAAATCCATAGGCTAGCATTCTAACAAAAGATACATGTGTACGAACGAACACTACTTATCTAGGTTAAGACAGATCATCCCATGAGAGCCGAAGTAGGTTTCCCATGGAATTAGGTTGTTGTTGTGCGTTTCTATTAGTGCTTAGCTAAGGGTCACACGCATCCTGGGCTGTGGGTTTTTGGCAGACTTTCCTGCTTAACCTGATTACGTTATCTCTACTTTTAAGGAATGTTCCCGCATTACTTTTATCATGTAATATTCATTACATACCGAATCATCAAAATAGACCTGACATCCACCGGGAAGTCCAATTTCGTCTCCACTCTTTTGAGATATATGTAGTAAAGTGTGAATAGGAAGTATGATGTTGGGTCTTGTCTTATCAGTAACCGTTTGTTTAACGATGTTCAGAGAGCTAGAGTGATAGGCCTACGAGGGAGAACAGTGATAGGCTGCTCTTGAGACCTTCTTCCACAACTCAGGCCCTCATTTGCATTTCATTTAGCAGTCGTCACTCAGATATTTGTATTTAAGATTACTAGTATTCATTCTTTTGAAATATAATGTATTGACCTCATCCCCATGTGCTTTTGATTTCAGAGAAAAATGCCAGAGGTTTCCAGACCCGCATAAAGCAATGACAGACTGATGTGTAGGACACATGCGCGCACAGTCACAAAACGTTACAGGTAAGCCAACAGAAATATACCCCTGTAGAATAGTAGTTATGTTTTTACCGTAAAAGTGACATACGAGTATGTAAAAAAGCGCAAATACAAAGCATATACAGTTATATGCAAACAAAACCCGTAGATTCGTGTCAAGAAGCCACGCAATTAGCAAAGAGAAAATCCCTTATAAATAAACAATTTATATCTGTGTTGCTGTGACAGGCAACGCAACCGATCATTCAGTTCGATGCCCTAATTGCAAAAGTTCCAGACAGCTGGAGACCGAGGTCATGTTCGTCGATTATTTTTATTTCAATTTAGTGAAGACAATTTATTTGAAGATCGCCTAAATTTACAAGAGATAAGACGGTCGATGTCGGGCAGATGGAGTCGTTGCAGAGACAAATCTTGGCGTTTACCGCCACTAAGGGTATCATAAGCTGTTCCTATATGGTACCGTTCACCTTCTTTTATGGCATCTGGTGTGGGGCTGAGCTGAATTAAACTAAGAATGAAGTGAAATGATAACTCTTTTGATATACAAGAGCCACGAGACGGAAGGAGGGAAGTACGTATTTCGTCTTCAGTTATATTAATTAAGATATATTAAAGACGGTTGAAGTAAGTTTTCGTGCAGGACTTGAGAACGAGATAAATTCCCGTTTGGCTTCATAATGCAATTTAGGGTATACCAGAGAGAGAGAGAGAGAGACGAGAGGAGAGAGAGAGAGAGAGAGAGAGAGAGATATGGAATGTATCAAACCTGCCTGACGAAAAGGTAGACTTATTCACTTCGCTTCAAACACTGATATATCAAATGCAATTTGTGGCACCACTTTCTCCCTTTAGGAGGCCATATTGGAAAACATTACGGTGCAAAAGAGGTTTATGGTATATATATTAAAAAAATAATAGACATTTAAATAGCAGGAGGCAAATTAAATGAAGGAAGGGATAAATGAGCAACTGAGAAGTTATACGTGGAATGGATTGTTAGTTACGTAAATATGGAATGATTTTATGATTTGTTTTAGTAATAATAGAATAGCGATAAAAGAGACAGTACTCGTAAGATGATGATGATAATGATGAACAAGGTTACTATTATTGTTGCTGATATCGTCGTGTGGATACTGTGCTGTAAAATAATTGGTAAATCCCTTAATATTATTATTATTATTATATTATTATTATTATTATTATTATTATTATTATTATTATTATTATTATTATTATAAAATTTTACACAATTTCCCGCAGAACCTATTTTATAGCTTTGTACTACATCCTTTTAACACCCTTGTCTGGCATCGGTTGTAAAAGATTTTTAATTATTTTTTTTCCCTCGGCGTCAGATATGTAGGCACTAGTATGAAAAACTCCTTGAAAACTTCTGAGGAGATCGGCTCTTGAGATACTCTTGCTTTTGGAATATATAATACTAAGGTAGAGAGTCTCTAATATCTTTAAAACCCCAACTAAGGATCCTTTTCTAAAAGATATTTCGAACTATTTGTTAATTTGTGCCGTAAATTATTTCCTATGAAATTATTCTAGGTTGTTGTCAAATGTCCAATCATATTCATGTTCCGTTAACAATTTTAAACCAACATCCGTGCAGACAGAATATGATTGTTTTGTCCCTGACTTCAACATTTCTAATTGTAGGATATCTGTTATTATCTTATTTTATCATCATTCTCTTGTTTCTGCTGTTTAGCTTCCTTTTCCGTTTTTATCGTTTCATTTCGGTGATATATTCGCAGTTTAAATCTGCACTTCCTTCGTCAAAATTTTAATAATTCATTTCTCCAAAATCAGAGACGTGGACCAATTTATGTTTCGTTCGGGAAATGAAAACAGTAGTAACTAAGGTTCCCTGTCGATGCTAATTGCCATCATTATCTTCCAATGAAGTCAAATCGAAGCGGATAATGCAGAGGTATATTATTTTGCTCAAGGCGACAGACAGACACTACAGGAACTTTGACCTTTGAGACTGTCGACCTTTGAGACTGTCGACCTTTGAGACTGTCGACCTTTGAGAATGTCGACCTTTGAGACTGTCGACCTTTGAGACTGACTGTCGAGGGCAGGTGTGATTTGTGTAGACCTCCATTAGGTATTTTTATACCAAATGTCTGTGCAATGTTTGATAATTTTTCTTGACCAAAATTCCAATAGAGGAGAAATGCGTTGTTCTTAATCACTGGACTACATCGGCTCTTTAGCATAAATACGTCGCTCGTGTTAATGACGTGTAATTAAGTATCTGAAATTCTGAACAGCATCTATGGAAAAATGATGAGATAATCAATTACAGCCTGATCGATCGATCCAACGTGAAAACAAAGTGATGCAATGAAGTAATCAAGTCTTTCACAGCTGATTAATGATTGTGAGAAGAAACGTGCGCGGTCGTTCTGGGGAGGAAATTGGATTTCATATTCTAATTACTGTGGTACATAGGTTACGTAATCTTGGATTCAGAGTTCAAAAGAGGACCTAAGTGAAGGTAGTGAATGTTCAGTTTCTCTCTCTCTCTCTCTCTCTCTCTCTCTCTCTCTCTTCGGTTTGTAGATTCATGTGCTTTATAAGAGTGAAATAGAATAGAGAACAGCTACTTCATTCAGAGACATCATTATAAACAGAGTTGGCATCACCATAGCAATAATTTCCTTCACATTTCACATCACTCGTCATCAAGATGTTGCGGTTTTGATAGCAACTGTAATAACAAATCCAATCCAAATAACGGGCGAGAACACAAATAATGAAAGTTATTCAAGAATAATGTAAATTACAGTCGCTCATATGTTACCAAATTACATATATTGATATAATAATCATATTTATGTCATCATCTGCATAATTTTAATGCTTACCATTTTTTTATTTTTTACCATTTTTTGCTCTATGGACTGAAAGTAATTAAAACATTTCACCTTTTAACATTTATGAAAGAGTACCTGCACATGGAAAGACGAGAGAGAGAGAGAGAGAGAGAGAGAGAGAGAGCGAGAGAGAGTGAGAGAGAGAGTCGGGATGGGGGGATGGATGTCGCTTAATGGTCAGTCAAAGTCAAATTCTTTATTCCATTAAAAAAGGCTATTACATAATTTTACTCTTTCTTGAGTAACACAAGGTCTATTCATAGCTTTATAAAGAGTTTTTACATAATAAACAGTATCATTATCACAGGACTTGCCAACTAGTATCAGGTGGCATATTGCCATACAATATCTCTGAATTCAATAAAAACGGAAATGCAATAAAAATTTTCGACTCTATGTAACAGAAATGCAGTAAGATAAACAACATATAATGATATAGGCATAAAATGAATGCGATCCTTAAAAACAATCAAGTGAAAAACTTTCAAATCAGTAAAAAATAATAAATAGCTAATTCTCATAAAGATAAAAGTAAAACAGAGTTACAACCAAAGATAAAATTTCACAACATTTATTCGGTATATGAAGAGAATACTTCTAAAGCTCCTAAAATAAAATATGCAGTGATTAGAACCTAAGGTTAAAAATGAAGAGTGTCTCATTTTTGGAGTAAGTGTGCAATCAAATGAGATTTAAAAGAAGATATGGTTTCGCGCTGCTTGATATTAGCAGGCAGACGGTTCCAGAACATGGGACCCACACACACCTAGACGCCTCGCTCCGTATCGGTGAAAGTTCTCGGAACATATAAGTGATCCTGGTGCCTCGTGTTAATGTTCTCAGTACGATTCTGGCCTACCGTTGGCAAGGAAAAGAGCCATTCTGGCAGAAGTTTATTTCTGATTTTGTAGATCAAGAGGCATATATCGTAAAAGTACTTCTGCTCCATCCGTAGCCAATTCAGTTTTTCAAACATTGGAGTAACATGGTCATGTTTTCGGGCACCTCCAACGGCGACCTTTGCGGCAAACTTTGTATTTTCTTGACCATTTCCAACTGGGTTTTATTGGTCGAACCCCAGACCGCAAGCAGTAGTTCAGGACACTCAGTACCAACGACTGTACCACCATGACTCGACAGTCTGGCTCAAATCTCATCACTCACTCTGTTAAGATATAACAGGATGCCAGTTACCTTTTTGCGTAGTTAGTCAATATGTGCATTAAAAGTCATTATGCAATCAATGAAAAACCCCAGGTTTTTAACTGTGTGTGACGGAACAAGTGTCACATTACTGAATTTTATGTTCGTGTTCTCCGGGATGCGAGAGATATACTGTCTTGATCCAAAGAAAATGATCTGGGTCTTGCCTTCGTTAAGTAATAGGCCGTTACTATTAAAATAATATTTTGCAGTAGTCAATATATTTCGGCTCTCTTTATCAAATCATCGGGTTTTTCAAGTCCCCAGTCAGCAAAATCTGTGTATCGTCAGCATAAATAACAAAGAAGTCCATCCCGTATATGTTGTGGTAGATCATTGATATAGATAAAAAACAGCAATGGGCCCAAATCGACCCCTGGGGTACACCAAAAAGATATCTCCTCAGGAGAGGATAGAATTGAATCAAACACGAACAGATTGGAAGCGATTGCTCACATAATTTTCGAACCAAAAGAGTCGACATTGACTTTAGCTAATTTATTTATTAGAATCTGATGATTAACGCTGTCAAACGCTTTGGATAGATCCAATAAATAACAGGAGAGATAATTTCTTATTTTCTATATTTCATATTATTTTTATTGGTAACTGTAAGTAGCGCAGTTTCTGTTGAAAGAATTGGGTCTAAAACCATGTTGCTCGTTAAACTAGTAAATTATTTGAGTCAAGATAAGGACATCAGTTGGAACTGGCAATTATTTTATCGTAGTATTTTTGAGATGACAGGCAACACAGAGATATGGTCATATAATTTCCAACGTTTCCAGTGTCTCCACTTTGTGTAAACGGGAAACTAACGTAAGGATTGTTCCAAAGGTCAGGGTAGTTACCTGTTACCTGTAACAATGAGGTGTTGACAATAACAAGAATGTAGAATAGTAACGGGCAGAGAGAAAAAATCAATCAAAAATCGAAACGGAATTCCGTCAGAACCACAAGAGTTTTGGGTTTCAGATGTTTTATTACAAGAATCAGAGTGTCCATATCAACTGGCTGAGGTCGGAATTTATTTATTGTAAATAATGATGTAGAGGGCTGATCATAATGGAGTTGATTATTATTGCAGGTATTTTCTTGTGATCTGGCGTACGTTTCCCTTCCTATATGGCAAAAATATTGATTAAAATCATCTGCTCTCTTCTGAGCATCAATGTCTGTGGTTTCAAGTGATCCCCCAGGAGGAGACTTTTTGTTCAGAGGTATTATTTTATTGATGACATTCCATGTTCCCCTCTATACCCTTACATTGGAGAATTCTTCCTTATAATAGTTTTCTTTTTTTCTTATTAGACAGCATTGTCTTAACGTGTTTCTTTTCCCTTTTGTAAACTACTTTCAACATTTAGGTCTGTCTATTTATTTTTAAGTTTCCTTTTGTATATTGTCCCTAGATCTCATTGCATCTTTAATTTCGGTGTCGATCCAAGGAGCAGGCGGCGGGTGTCTCATTACCTTCGTAATAAAAGGAGCACAGACGTCCAAAACATTTCACAAAAGTAACGTTAAAAATATGGACCTGATAGTGTACATCATCAGTAAATAAAATTGTATTTAAGAAACAGCAGTCATTTAAGAGAAGTTCACAGAGGTAATTCTGCGAATAATTCTTGAGACAACGAAATGTCTTAACAGTTGGAGGGCGCTTTTCTTTTCTGATGTTTATATTTGTAGTTAACAGTTCATGATCACCAACTGAGCAAGGCAAGACATCAGACTGTACAACGAAATTAGGTCTATTGGTAATAATTAGATCCAAGAGAGTTGAAGAGGTCGTTGTAATACGAGTTGGTTTTGTTGCCAATTGGCTCAAGTGGAGGGTTTTAATAATGTTGCCCATTCTATTATTTGGGGAGAGGAGGTTATCATTGAGTCACCATAGAATTAAGAGAGGTTTGTTTCTCAAGCACATGGATCCAAACACATCACAAAGATAACATAGCTATCGTTTAGGGCATGGGGATGACGGTATACACAGCCTATGATAAAGGAGGGAAATTTATTATATTGAACTGACATCCAAAGATCTTCGATATGCGTGGTCTCACGAGTTCAGGTGGCAGTAGCTTCACCCTCAAATGGCGTCGAACATAGATACACATCTCCCCCACCTTTCCCCCCATCACTACGATAGATAGAGAGCTCGGGGATTTCAATGAAATTGCTATGTATTCAGTAGCAAAAGCCACGATTCACTTATACACATGATATCAACATTCCTGTTATTTGTTAAGAATTCGACATCATCAAAATTACCTAAGAGGGATTGTGCGTTTATATGCTCAACGGTAAGTCGATCTGTTGGAGTGTCATGACAGGGAGGAAGTAATTGCTATTCCCTATCTTGACATAATCTTGTTTGTGTCCATACCCTTACACCTGTCACATCTAATCCTACGATAAAAACTGGCATTGAAAAAGAGCATGACCGAGTTCACCGCAGTTATAACAAGGGCGACGTCGCGATAGATTTACTGCTTCACCTGTCTGGGTTTGCCCGTATTTATAACCGGCAAATTAGTAGCAGAGTTTCTTTGCCACGCCCCACCCGAAGAAGAGCTGTGACGGCCATGATGATCCCCTCAATAGAAAATTGGCTATTTCTTCTTCCACTTCCACCTCGTTGTGCTGTAAAATGTCTTCGTGGATAGTCCTCATAATTTTTTATGGTATTTTGGTAACTCAAGTCCGTATTTCTGAATCTCGGCGCTCTGCTTCCTTCATGTGTGTTTGGAGATATCCTCTCTTGTTTGCAACACCTTGAGAGCCTTCAGAAAATGGTGGGGCAATTACTTCTTGACGCGTAATAGTGTCCCAATTGTCATTTAGTTTGAAGAAGGGACATTTTTAGAGATGATATTTAGCAATCTGATGACCCCTAGCCTGTTGAGGAAATTTCCTTGGCTCCCACTGTTGACATGCAGGCACATTTGATCAATTTCACCTGTTCCAAGTCTAAATTGTAAATTTGTTTTGATCACCGATATCCCATTTTTTTCACTCCAAGCTGCAAGTTGATTGTTGAAGTTGTTTATAATTTTCATCAAACTCTTGGCACTCTCAGTACCGGTGCGAGTTCACATATGTGAATGACCATGTCCTCGTTTATCTGCTTCAGACTCGCAAACAACGAGAACCAAGTCTATCAAAAATATCTTCTAGCTGAGTTTTTATACCAGTATATCTTGAAGACCGCAGTAAAGAAAGCAGTATTTTGGGGCCCACTGAAGTTTTTCCGAAATCCAACATTGATGAGGTCGATGTTTGCTTCCTTTATGGTTCGGACTGAGCATTCAGTTTTCAAATCAGATGTTCGAATCGCAGTAAGGTTAGTATTCTCCCAAAACAAAAGAAGGGTTCCCTCAGTTGGAGAACAGGCAGGTCCATGAAATGCATCTGGTGCCTGATGATTTGCAGCTGCTTTCGAAATTGCTCCACCTTCTCTTCTAGCGATGAGAGGCGATTGTTCAGTTTGTTGATCGTGACATGAGCAGCTTTAAGTAGCTCATTTAATTCATCAATTTCAAGGTCTCGAATATTAGTCTCTCTTTAAGTTCCTCGACGCCTTCGCAGCATCTCCTGATGTTATTTCATGGTTTGAGTCGTTGTTTTCAGAATTGATCGGTCGAGTAGACTGGTGTTTTCCATTATCATATCGATCAATTTTTCTTTTTTTTGTGACCCAAAACCTTTGTGATACCGATCTCACGACAGGCTTCTGTAACTCCGCTTTCCTATAGTTTGAGTGGAGAACTCCCAAGTGGGATTGTTAAAAGACACCTGTTTATTTGAGGAGGACATTATAGTGTCAGAATTCCTACTGGAATCGTAGTGTTTCAGAACTTTTCGTACGTCTTCCGATTGGCAATATTCTTTGTAGTGAGTAATGACGTCAGCAATACGTCATAATACTCCTTACTGCGCATGCGCAGAAAATAGAAAAGTTGAGCAGGAGTCCCCGATTCCAGGAGAATACTTTCCAGTTAAAATATTTACTGAGTCTACATAGTTAGAATAATAAGCAGCACTCAAATCAGATTGCACAAACACTTCACTCAGTCAGGGATATTCACGAATATCAAAATGCTATCTTGGGTTGCATATAAATGCGCAAATGTCAGGAGCGTTGTTGGTCGTGTTGTTTTGGTGGCCAGAGAGAGAGAGAGAGTAATGAGGCATTTATGAATTATATGGAATAGAGAGGGACAATAGGCCCCTAAGTAATAGCTAAAAGTATTGCCAAGAAGGAACGTAATAAAAATGAGAAAATGACATATACTATTAATATGGTAATGAGATATTTAGATACTTGGAAGATGCAGTACTGAAGAGCTGATTGATGGTGTAAGATAATTTGAAAATCTTCCTGGAAAATGAAGTTTGCTTTATCCAGCTTCTTATCACATGTTTACTTTTGATGCCTCCTAGAGACAGGGGGATAAAGACCTTTTTATTTTACTTCCGATTCCACCGTTTTATCCCGATAAATGAGCTATTATGAGAACCTCTTTATTGTTGTCTATTGACTTATGAAGCGAACTGACGCCTAATTAAATGGCGTTCATTTGGTGTGACACAAAGAAACCTAATATTTTCAGTCCGTTCAATACCTAAACAGAACAATTTCAGTTTCAGCGTAAAGCATGTAACTTGAATTTGGCAGGTCATTTACCCATTGGATCAGGGTGGAAATGAAGAGAAATGGCGTCCTTTGCAAGTTGCGTTGTTGGGAATGAGCGGAAATGACGTGGAATGAAAATAAATGACATATATCTTGGCTGGTAAGAATGGAAGAAGTAATAGTGCTTGGAATCGAGTTAGATGAGGACAATTCGTCAAGGAATTCTCGGACTAGTTTTTTTGTATCATTGATAGTCATAATGATAAACAGTACAGATGGTGTTATAAACCTGTTGTTATCCCAACCGTAAAACACTAAATATATTCTGTCCATTTGGAGGGGTGTCACTTATTCTTCTTTATTTGTACGTCTTGTTTATACCGTTCCTATCCTACTCCTTTATCTGTATGTCTTGTTTATACCTTTCCTATCCTACTTCTGTTATACCATTCCTATCCTACTCCTTTATCTGTGCGTATTGTTTATACCGTCCTATCCTACTCCTTGTTTATACGTTCCTATCCTACTCCTTGTTATACCGTTCCTATCCTACTCCTTGTTTATTCCGTTCCTATCCTACGCTTTTATTAGTAGTCTATACCGTTCCTATCCTACGCTACCTTTATTTGTACGTCTTGTTTATACCGTTCCTATCCTACTTGTTTTATACCCCGTTCCTATCCTACTCCTGTTTATACCGTTCCTATCCTACTCCTTGTTTATACCGTTCCTATCCTACTCCTTTATTTGTACGTCTTGTTTATACCGTTCCTATCCTACTCTTTGTCGCCAAAACATAGTGAGCAGATGTACATCACATTTTTCCACATATGAACATAAATTGCCTCCTTTAAAAAAAAAAGTTTTGCCATTACAGAGATGAATCGCATCTTGATTTTTACAAACTAGGTAAGCACGAAGGTCCATCTGCCTTCCTTCCAGTGCAATGAAGTATTTCTGTCTTCCAAGATTAATTTCTTCTTTGTGAGATATACTAAAGATATACTGATTGGTACGAAGAGCAAATTCTAGAGGTCGAAATTGAACTGTAGGAGTTATAATTGTAAATTCCCGAACTGAGAATTTTCGAGGAATTTCCGAGCGAGCGAAGTGTCTGTGAGCTGTGGGGAATTGTAGGTATTAAGACATAAATAACTCCAGCCCTTCAACCTATGGTTTTGATCTCAATTTGGCTCATATACTGACAACTTCATTTACATTCGACTTTTGTAAAGGATTTTTCTTGGTTCAGTATGATTAGTCCGTTCTTGGAAAGGCGATTTCATCTACATTTAGATCCTCCCGTAGGAATAACTCAATACTTGGTATTTGAATCCCGGTATTGGGGTTCAGGTTTCATCAAGAGTTTATTGAAAACTCTAGTCATATTTAGGACTTATAAATGCTTGGCTCTTGTACGTCATATATTCTTGTGGACTGTTTCAAAGGCTTTTCTGTACAGGTACGTGAAAGACGGGAGTAATTATGTTAGCAAGTATACAGTCTTCCAATATTATTGTGAGCTAAGCTACCTCCATGGGTCTCGTCTTAATGACTGAGCAGGAATACTTTCTTTCCTAGACTTTTTTTGTACATGTCGATTGTATTTAGTACTGGCAAGCCTTTTAGCAGTAAGCAGATATTGTTTTAACTGATCTCTTTCTATTCAGTATAGATATCTATAAGTATACATACGTACATAGTACATATACTGAAGCTTACAGTTTCGGCTGTATCATAAACGTTCTTTCCTTTCGTGACACAAATCTGTATAACATCGTCTTTGGAGTGTGAAACCCTTTGTTGTCCTTTCTCCTGTTCCCCTGCACCGAATCCTTCCTCTCAGACGTCTGTAAACGCCTTTGGAACCATCCATTCACACTTTTTACTCCCACTTGTAATATCAATCAATCTTCAGTACTTTTTTTCTCTCATCCACACTTCCCTCCCAATCTTTCTTTTTTGTTCTTCCTCCCATTCCAAAATGTTTCGTTCTTTGGTATAATTTTTCACAAAAATCAGTCGGATTTTCTCGGCGCATCTCCTGGCTGGGCAGTATACGATAGGAAAGATTGATATATCGATTAAACAACAGATTTTTGATGAGTTGATAGATATTGAGGAGGAAATCTTGGAAATTTTGTATTTGGTTACGAATGTGATTTTTTGCTGTATTTTTATCACTATTTGGGTCAAATTTTAGATTCAGGGCACATAAAAAGATCCCAAGTACAGTTCGTGCGTCATTCCTTTAAACACGTAATCTTGAAAAGAGTAATGGTGGATGAGTTTTAATGATCTGCCTAATTTTCTCATTAAAATACCATCATTACAGAATGAACCGGATCTACAGTAAATTGAACACGTTATTAAATTAATAACTCAAAAGTATATGTATTCTATTAATTCGGCAAAATTATATTAACTGATTCAACACAATAAAAATATATTCCTCCCTTCTTACAAAGGTAATTTTTGTCGTTCTTTGTGAATAAATTATGAACTCTGAAACATTTATATTTCATTCAATTTTCAAATCTTGAGAATTAAAAGAAACATTGAAAAGTTTCAGCAATTTCAGTCATTTTTCCTTATGAATAAATCATAAAAATTGCATTTTTATATATTATTTGAGCCATAACTATAGTAGTTAATAACCGCTAAGGAAAATCTTTGAAAGCTCGATTTAAAGATAATTACATTAGTAATGAGTATACTAGAAAATTTATAGACGTGTGGATATTCTTAATTTCTCGTTCGGAATTAAACTTATTTATAAAGTTCCTCCATTAATATCGGAGTGTCATCACCCCCCCCCCCCCCCCCCCGCCCCTTCAACTTGAGAGAACCTCATTATGAGGTAATCACTGCCACTCAGATATTCTCTCCTGAATAGGGTCCCCCCAAGCCCTGTTGACCATACCATAAAGGGGTTCATTTATTATCCACGAAATGAAGGATTGGCAGTGTGGAATATGCTCCCTTTTCATGACTTGAGAGTTTTGGGTATTCTAATGAGACTCTTCATTGGTGTCTGAAGTTGGTTTTAATGATACGTTCATAGACTGTGTTTCTGATGAGGGTCAGAAACTCAAAGTCTTTGCCATAATTGTTCTGATTAAGTTTCATGGTTGTGTTTCGGCCTCGGAAAATGGACACAAAAGAGCTGTTCAGGTAGACAGAGAATAACGGAAACAAAGTTGAAATTTCCTGTTATTTCTGTTACGCCTAAAAGTAAGAAAAGTCATTTATTAACAGTTAACCGGAAAAATAGTTTTGTTTTTTGATGGCGATAAATTTAGACCTGTAATTTAGGGAAAAACTGTATCAAATACAATTTGTTTTCTAGTTAAGCTATATTCTCCTCGTTCATAGTACGTGGAGAGCCCCTCAGTGGCGTGGGTCGGTATGGTGTTGGCGTGCCACCCCCCCCTCGTTGGCTGCGAGTTGATTCTCGGGCATTCCATTGAGGTGTAGAGATGTGTATTTCTGGTGATAGAAGTTCACTCTCGAAGTGGTTCGGAAGTCAAGTAAAACCGTTGGTCCCGTTGCTGAATAACCACTGGTTCCATGTAACGTAAAAACACCATACAAACAAACAAACAAACAAACGTGGAGATGATTCCGGGAGGGTAACCATACTCAAATGTTTCCGTTTGATAGCTGCTGCTTCTTCATTATCCCGAATTCTACGGATATCAGAACCGATTCATTTCTCAGTGCAGAGCAGAAGGTTTCGTTGGAGGCTAAATGCAGTTCTAAATGAATGACATTAATACAGTTAACGGAAGGTTAACTCTGGCATCTCTTGGAGAAGGATAAGTGGGTAAGGGCGTCTTGGGCCATCTTGAGTTGGGAGTCATGTATTCTTAGAGCTGCATTATCTTACTGTCATTAAGATGCTGAAATATGGATTGCAATTAAAACAAGAAAGTTTCAGTAGCCAAACTAAACATAGCAGTCTTATAAGTTAGTTTCAATAATCTTTTCCTGTTACTGATTTCTATCATGTTTCAGATGGAGATCATGAGTTAGTTATGAACTAGAAGTCATGGAGCGTACTTGTCTGTTTGTGTTTATCCCGATCATACCAGCCAGATTTTGCACTCTTTTGTAACACTTGAACAAACTCAGTTTAATGAGGCGACCGAATCATATCAAGTTACGAACCATAACTGATATCGAATCAGTGCGCTCCTCTTTTAGATTAAAGGGAATTCGAGCGCATGCATAGAGCGATTCACAATGCTTAATAAGAGAGAGAGAGAGAGAGAGAGAGAGAGGAGCCGAGAGAGAGAGAGAGACGAGAGACAGAGAGAGAGAGGTCAGCAGCAACATGGCGACAAAAAAGAAAGAAAAGGCAAATGTCTGCGGGCAAACATGAGTCAAGAAGAAACGCAAATGTGGAGACGGTGTTTCCAGCGAACATTTCCGACGTCGTTATGACCACCGTCTTGATATATATATATAACAGAATGCCATTCATTTAGCTAGTACATGCATTTTATATTCATATGTTTACTCTTGTATAATTGTCCCGTCTGCGGTTCTATTTGCACCAGTAATCCACCCTATCTGCTCTGATACCCAATAGTCGCAGAGGATCTTTGCCTGACGTTTTCTATCACTCCTTCAGGTTGGTGCTCGTACCACTTATTAATGCAAGATAGTTGGTGTTTCTTCTTCTTATTATTATTTATTACTGAATACGAACATTGCATCAGTACCATTGATTTTCTGTGCAATCTTCTCTATCTAAGATTCGGGAAAACGTATTATTTGCCAAACGAAAGAAATTCCAAAGTTACATTATTATTATTAGTTTTTTTATTATTATTATTATTATTATTATTATTATTATTATTATTATTATTATTATTATTATTAATCTGGTTTTAATTACTAGTTACAAGAACATAATTTAATGAAATATAAGAGGTAATATCAAAGTACAATCGTCCGGATGGTTGTCAGAGAAATTGTACTTTGCTGGGTCTTTGCACCGAATTCTGAGATGAATAGGGAGGGGGTGGGAGGGAAGGGTGGAAGGAATGGGAGCGGAGGGAACACGGCTCGTCATCAGCAGTAATTTGAGTGTCTTGTCCAATGAAAACAAATGTCCTTTAACTGTATCGTGTATTCTCGAGTGCTGCAACAATTAGGAGAATTGCTCAGGTGCAGACGACTTGTAGAAGTGAGTTGTTACAGTGGCAATAAATGACTATAGTAATGGAATCAATTCTTGCTTTTTATCAGTTCTGTGAAATAAATAACTTCAGGTGGAATTTTGTCAAATTTTTTTATGGAGAGTGATGGGTTTGTCATTGTATTTTCTTCTATTTTTACATTTTGAAAAAACTAACAAAAATATACTGACATCTTTAAGCTTATGGCACTTAGCAACTTTTTCTCTCAAAGGCTGTTTGACCTTTAGAATAGCCGTCCATCTCTTGTAGAAGTCAGTTTTAACCCCCTAATAAATATATTCTCTGAGGGAGGAAGTTTCAGGAGTTTCCTAATTACAAATATTTTGAAAACTTCCATAGAAAGCAATTAGGATTTATTTTTCCCATGGAATATTTCTCATTGTACACACGAGAGAGAGAGAGAGAGAGAGGAGAGAGAGAGAGAGAGTGAGAGGAGAGAGAAAACGTATCTTACTGAGGATCCTTTAACAAAAGGAATCAATCACACACTTGTGTATTCCAGGATGCATTTAATAACTGAATTGATTCCTTATAATCTTTGCAGTATTACTCAATCAACTTTTGATATCTTCGTTCTCTGTTTCAGCTGTTAAGCTTTATTTTGTTTGTTTTTTTTGTTTTTAGCGTTACCATTTTCGTCGAATAATTCTGTTTCTAATTCTTTTCAAATTTTGCTTTCGTTTTTCTTTGGTACTTAAACATCCACATGATCAACTGTGACTCAGTTATAAAGATAAACGTGATGAGAAAAAACACCTGCAATAATGCATCATTATCACGCAAATGTTGGCATCAGCGGAACCAAATGAAGGAGGTGAAGCGCTTCTGCAACGGATCCATAAACTCCGAGAACACAACATTAGACTTCTGATTGGGAATCTTGGATTCAAAATGCAAAAAATATCTGTAATGGCAGAATTAAATGTTCAGCTCTCTCTCTCTCTCTCTCTATCTCTCTCTCTCTCTCCTCTCATATGTTGAATCTCGTCGCTTCTTTTATAAAGAATTTCTGTGACAGTTTCATGATAATACATCTGAAAAAAAGTACGAATGCCAACCCACTAATGGTTTCTGTCAATCAATATTCGCGTGCAATAGTACTGTTGAAAAGTGATGAATGATTATGTAAGAAAACTTAATGGGGAAAAAACTGTTTAAATCGTACAGATACCACACACATGTACATTATACGCATATATGTGCACACACTTGTCTACATATGAATGTAGTCACTATCCATTTCCAAACATCTGTCAAGCCTGAGAACGTGCATTCAGCTGCACGAATAAAAATATTTTTTTGAAACATTAACCCTTCTGGTCCTGCGATGCTGAAATCGATCCCCTTGTAACCTGACTCTCAAACTCTCCAATGAGCTTGTCATGTTATTCAGTATTTTTTAGTAATGGAGGTTCAAATTCCTTTCCTTTCGAAGTTTAAACTTCCACCTGAAGGGAGTTTCTTCCTAATACGTTTTTAAGGATGCCCGATTTCACTTTGGCAAGCGCTCTTTGGGGAGAGAGAGAGAGAGAGAGAGAGAGAGAGAGAGAGAGAGAGAGAGAGAGAGAAAATTTTATAATGATCTGATCATATTATTTTAAAAAATGGGCTCTCATCTCGTTGTGATGGTCAGATAAACTCTTGATGTCGTTCATACTTATTTTTTTTCCTCGCTACTATTGTTAACCTTCTTTGCTGCATTCCTGTATTTACTTCAATCTGATGAAACTGTAAGGTATAATGTAGATTAATGATTACCTTAAGAACGAGTTTTTTCATTTGTAAAATGATTATTTATTAGAGTGTGTTCATACAGTGTCTTATAAAGCAAGGAAACCTTTCTAAACAGTACATCCACATTTATAGAATATTATCCATTTCCTAGTAATTTATTAGATTAAATGGACAATTAATTTACATAGTAGATTTGATCGAAACGAAGGGAAATCTCATCCTTTGCACTTATTTCAAGTGGATGGAATTGAAGACTTAAAAATAAATGGTATTTCTGAACTTGCTGAATGGGACGATTAATGAAGGCACCATAAAATAATGAAAGAATCAGGAAATAAATGGGAAGATAAGGGAAGCCACTTAAAGAAGACGCTGAATCTTGTAAAACATAAATTATTTCGCTAAATTCTAAAAAAATGTTTCTTAACAGAAAAGAAGCTTTCCAATGTAAAACACCAATATAATGTAATTTTTTTTTTTAATTGTGGCCTTATGATTATTTTCCTGTTTTATAATTTGCGAAAAATAGCTGCATCCCAGAATGTAATAACACTGAAGGAAAACTTTTCAGAGATTAGAATATCATATATATATATATATATATATATATATATATATATATATATAGTATAATATATACATATATATATACGTATATATATATATATATATATTATATATATATATATATATACATATATATATATATATATATATATATATATATATATATATATATATATATATATATAGATAGACAGACACTCAGAAAGGGAGGGAGACATCATTATATTAAAAAAAAGATAAAAGCGTAAAAAGAAATAAACGTCAGAAAATAACGGTCGAAGGAGAACACTTCAAACAAACCCGTGTTCTCCGTAATCAGACGTAAGATCAAGATCACCTATTCGAAATGGACACTTGGATCCCTTTAAAACAAAGAGTCGCCGTTTCGTCCCTTGTGAAATATATATTCCTAGGAACGATTCCCAGTCATCTAATAGTTTCCCTTCCCCTCAACAGATGCATTTAAGCCTTTCAGATCTGGCCATTAGAGACATTAAATGATGGTTCTTTGTCATGATTTGAAAGTAAAGCGAAATCTAAAAGCTATTTTCATCGCATGTGAATGTAATTGTACTGAAATACCTTATGCTTTTTTTTTTGTTTTTTTTTTCGAATCAGAAAAGCTCAGTACACATTTATTCCTCTGTTTCGGAAAACATAAATAGAAATTTAATGTACGTTTCGTTTAAAAGGATATATTCAGGGACGTTATATCTCAGTATATAAGGAATTGTCCTTGAGTTTCTAGGAGGTATTATGTGAATTAATACATGCAGCTATTAAAGGAAAAAAGGTAATTTTATATGACATGCATATATTTATTTATAATTATGATTGTAGATATAAAACCTTGGATATTTTATTTTAATATCTGTTTTATATCAATGGTTTTGAAATCACTCACCTCTTAGGAAAGTGAGAATAGAAAAACACCAAGATCTCGCATCGGGTTGAACATTTTTGAAAGGACAAAGTTCAACCCAGAGTGACGCAGATGAATGCATTAACCCCTGATATCAATTACTTCGAATGAGAAGAAGAAACCAAACCAAAACTACCTTTAGACTAAAAAAGATAAATATTTTTAATGTTTTTTTTTTGGGGGGGGGCCCTTGGGGGTGGGGCAAAAACTGACCCAAATATTCTTATACTCTGTTTTTTTTCATCTGTCCCATCCGCCTGTGGTGTTTTTTGTATGGTAACACTGCGGCCCGGGCTTTAGTAGTTACCATTTTAGCTTACATTCAGCGATTATAATAATATCTTATTTCGAATATTACGGTGTAATTCGCATACAGGAAATTATTAAAACACTTTTCAGTTGCAAATGTACACCCAGATATCCTTTTATTTTATAGGCAAATAAGTAAGATATGAAAAACAAGTTTTATTGACACAAACTGAGCAAATCCTTCATTATATTTAACAAAAATAATTTTGTTTAGTAAAGCTTCAGAGCATCACTCAATTATGCAGAAAAGTATGCATACATTTGCAGATGTGTAAATATACAAACAAACAAAACCAATAACAAACAGAGTTCTGACGCAAATTTTTTACATGTTTGATAATCCCAATGATGAGGGCCTTGTCAAACTTCATTTTTTTCGACAAAGTATGGAGAAAATTTAAGAAAGCTTCTGTTGCTTTATTCGAATTCTGCCTGTGGAAAAAGATACACTGGTAGTAGAATTTCTGGGACTTGTTAATTCTAGTTTTATATTCGTGGGTTTACCTTTGGTTCCTGTGTTTATTTTTCAAAAGAGGAAAAACCAAAAGTAAAAAAAAAATATTATTGGCGAACTTCTCTTGTAAGTTAAAAACTGCTTTTTAACAGAGAGAGAGAGAGAGAGAGAGAGAGAGAGAGAGAGAGAGAGAGAGAGAGAGAGAGAGAGAGAGAGAGAGAGTGTTAAGGAAGTCCCACACGTTACAGGGTATAAAAAAAGGAAAACTGGGGAGGAATTTCTTAAGTAATATTCACATGCAGATTTTAATCATATGCATAAGCAAGACGTTCTTTTCGAAACATGTAATGGAGTAATTAATGTAATTTTGTTGCGAATTGTATTTTAGTTTTAGGCTTAATTTCCGTTATGCCTGGAGGTCAAGGTCATCGGTTATGGGTAGCAAAGTAACAAATAATTCTGGCGAATAATACTGGCGAACAGAGAGGACTGCAGCGAAGGAAACGATGTTTTGAGAGAGAGAGAGAGAGAGAGAGAGAGAGAGAGAGAGAGAGAGAACTCTTCAATTGATAAATCCACGATTAGAATAATAGAAAATTAATTATTGCCATTGCTTAGAAATATAAACATGTGATTGATGTCGACTAATGAGACACTTCCATTCAAAATGTGAATGCTAAACCTTTATTAATGGAAACTTCTTTTCCAGAAAGCTCTGCAGCCTTTAATAACAAAGGCGGCACATTCCCTTTGCAGAAGCGGAAATTCGGAGACTTCCTAACTGTAAACATATTGAAGTGAGACGTCCCGCGAGAAATATAGCAGAAACTCACTCTGCTTGATACAAATATGGCGTGATGGGACCACTTAATACGATAGTTCCATGCACACTCGCGCTCTCTCTCTCACTCTCTCTCTCTCTCTCTCTCTCTTCTTGCTATTGTTGAACTTTTACATTTTCCTGGTGACATTCCTAAAAACGCTCGTAAAGTGATGAAATTTTATGAGTAATATTTTACTCAGTTGGTTTACTTAACTGTAATTACGTTTTGGTCGCGTTCATGCGGGTGAACTCAACCCTCCTTCTAACGATACCAAGAGACGCAATTTTTTTTTATTTCCATCTCTCCCCTGACATGCATGAAAAATGATGGTCCGTTTTCTAAACCATAGCGACGATCGACGGGGTCGGGTCCCCATCTGAAATGTTTTTGGAACATTAGTGTCATGCAGAGGTTTTCAATCCGACGCTGAGGGACTGGAAGGCTTCGCTCAGGTAATTGCGAAGCCAAGTCGTTCTGGAGGTTCGTCCTTGCTATCAACTTTCTTTTATTCTTCTCCTCGCTTCCTCTTTATTGTACTTTCCTCTCCTCCCTCTGTGGAATAGGAACCGGGGGGGGGGGGGGGGGAGTGGGGGGGGGGGGATGAAAGAGAAGAGGAGATGAAAGTTAGAATTCCTCTCCTTTGCATTTTCTTTTATCAGGTACTTTTCAATGAAATGAGAAGAAGAGGGGGAAACAGCCTTTCCTCACTAAGTCATTCCTCCCACCCTTTCCTCATGAGAGGAGGAGGAAAGTCACATGACGGTCTTTTCTTCTTCCTCAATCTATGGGCGAGGTCAAATATGAAAAGAGTACAAGTATTTCATTAATATTCGTTGGTCATTTTTTTTATTCTTTATATGAAGAGAAAAAAGTTTAAAACTCAAAGTATATCTATCATTTTTTATCCATTAGAAATAATTTCATGGTGAAGTATAAATTGACAGTACATTGTGAGAACATCATTCTGTCTTCCCCTCTCGAAGGAACTGTGATACACTAGATATAAAAAAGTACTTTTCATGTTTCTTTCTTTTAACTGATTTGCTACAGTTTCTCTTGCTTGCTTCTCACGTCTCTAAAATATTTCCTCCTTCCACCCTTTCTTCTCCGCTCTTCCTTCTCCTTCTCTCCTCATCTCACCGTCTCCTAAAATGGAGGAAAAACTGGGAGACGACAGAGATAATCATCAGAAGCTAGAATTCCTCAAGGATTCGTCCAGTTTCCATTGTGGTCGGATACTTCTCTTCTGTAGGATGTTTTCTTGGATACACTCATCCCAGAGGAAAGGGACCAAGACCCACCATTCTCTCTCTCTCTCTCTCTCTCTCCTCTCTCTCTCTGATTTGATATGACACTGAAGGATAATGGGATAATGGTAACTGCTTTCCCTGTGTCTTATCTATAATCAGATATCTTTGTCGCCCTATTTGAAGACTCACCTTACTTCGGAATGTTATTGAGGATGCCATGATTTTTGGGATTATAAATAGTTTTTCTTGGGGTATTACAAGTTCAGTTGGGCATTCCCAATTCCCTTCGGAAGTGGAGACAATATCCGCAGTTCCTATATCACGCTTATTATATATATATATATATATATATATATATATATATATATATATATATATATATATATATATATATTTAACAGCGAGAGAGAGAGAGAGAGAGAGAGAGAGAGAGAGGTGGGTATTAATTCTCCCTATCTGCCTTCGGAAATCGATCGTGTACCCACCCTGTCAGTCCTCATAGAGACTACGGCACTCTCAGTGCCTCGTTAATGGAGTGTGCGATTATCTTGAGCCGGGTAAGATATGAGCGTGGAATTTCTGAGTGTTTTGAAGATGGTGCTGAAGTTTGTTTTTAATTAAAAAAAAAAAAATATTTTCTTGGTTGGTAACTAAAAACCTGTATCGGTCCTTCACTCCACGCACGTAAAACATTTGAAGATTAAATAACAAAGAAGCCAAACTTTATCTTCTGGAAAGGTTACGTTACTTCACTGTCACTCTGCAGATAGATCCCTGACAAATAGGTCACTTCTGTAGCTGCTAGTTTCCTCTACAGTAACATCATATCTGTTCAGACGAGACGCTCGAGTTTCCATATAAGCTATTCGTTATCTAAGGCCTCTTTTTCTGTTAGAGAATATCAGGAAAAGATAAATATTTCCATTAATGAGAGTCTTAAAGAATTCAGTTGGTGGTGTCTTTAATGCTTATGGGCTATTGACGACATTATCTCTTAAAAAGAATGTGGGGCTACTTATAGTTTCTTTGTTTGTCAATGAAAATAATTTTTCAGAAGATTCTCATCTGAAAATATTTTCCATTTCTTTTATAACGCGTTTCTTTGATGGCGGGGATGCGGGTGGGTGGGTTGGGGGGTAGGGGGGGAGTAGAGGATGAACGCCTCCCATAAGATTCACTCAGTTTCCCCTGTTTTCGTAAAATCTAATCCAAAATTAAAAGTTAAATAAAGAAGGGTAAGTATAGTAAATATATATTACTTCAGGCAGATTAGCGCATTTCCCAAAATATCTAAGTGAAGACTTTCAAGATGAATTTCTTAAAATAAAGCTCATGAAAATAACAAACAGTATCGTTTAATAGCCTCCAGTGGTTCGCAACCATGACGTTCACCTTTTGTCAACAAAATTTTGTATATGAGGAAATCGGTTTTAGATTCCTTAAGGGGGAAGGAACACATTTTTTTACACTCAATATCTTCTCTGTACATTCGCTTTTTTTAAACTTAATAATATGAGATAGTCTCTCTCTCTCTCTCTCTCTCTCTCTCTCTCTCTCTCGGCCCATAACCCGAGGGTAACATGTTACTTACTATCGGTAGCACCTATTCCAACTTCATCTCTCAGCATTCACAGGTCCCCCCCTTCTCTCTCTCTCTCTCTCTCTCTCTCTCTCTCTCTCTCTCATCTCTCTCTCCTAGTGAAGCCGTGTAAATAATCTTATTCATACGCTCGAATTACCTGTGATACGAAAAGATAATAGAACTAATTTATAATTGAGATGATTCGTAGCTGCGAGTGATTCAAGCCCTAATTAGATTGTGATTGTTGGAGGCGGTACAAGATCCGTCTAAATTTTATCTAATTTAATGACTTAAAAGTTGGTCTGACTTTAGAAGGGAGGACGATGATGATTATAATGTTAATAGTCATAAGTTTGCTAATTTCGAAGGTAACAAAGAGCATATGAATCCTTTGGGAAAGTTACCACTAGAATAGTGTTTATGAACTCGCATCTTATATCTGCGGAGACCCACAGTAATAAAATCTATTATACCTAAAAGGACTTACAGTAATAAAGAATAATCTTATACATATACATTGACTTCATATAATTAAGTATAGACCATATTTCTACAAAGACTTACAGTATAAATTATATATCTTCACAGTGATTTCAGTAGTAAAGTATAATCAATCTCTATAGCGACCATTAGTCATATGCTCAAATGGGTGATGTATTGATGTATTTGAGACAAATACCAGCAAAAGTATTATGGTTTTTCCTCTAGATCTGCTTCACGTTTTAATTTGATGAATTTTTTTTGCCATCCAAAGGTAGCGTCAAATCACCAACTATTGTTTGAGCGTTTGAAGTCATCACAATAATTAAAATAATTTCAGAAGCTTTATTCTGAAGTGAATGGAACGAGGTCACAGGGATACTATAGGAGCAGAACATGGAACAGACGCGAGCAGTGTTTTGTTAAGAATGGCACATGTAAAGAATAAGGCTGGACCATATGAATAAACCAGCAAAATGTAGGTTGAATAAATGATGAATGATGACTGTGCATACAACCATGACCATATTCCATATAAGAAAGTATATTTGTACATACAACAGGAAACGCATCACGATTATTTTAGATTATTTAGAAAGGAAAAGCGGGGAAAAATAAAGTATTTATTGAAACCTTACCTTTATTGAATATAGGGTAAGATTATAAGGTTGGACAGAGAGGAACAGAGAGAACAAGGTATTTTTTCCCGTTACACGTTCACGATGTAAATTAAAGTAAACAACATTCAGTTTTCATTAATCGCATTGACTGGGTAAGTCTTGCAGAAGAGTCAGAGGTTCAATCCTTTCGTTTCGGCCGGACATTTCAGGGTGGGAGCGCCTAAACTTGACGAATAGGCGAACACTTTTGAAGTGACGAATACGCGAACATGTGATACCAAACGGAAATTTAGATCACCAATATTCATTAGTAATAATGAAATATTCGAAGATGGAAAAGCATTTTGGAAAACGATTTCCAGATGAAGGGCACTGATACGATGTTAGATTAAGGGACTATTTCGGTTACAAACTAGTGTTTTGCTAATACGAAGAGGTGGGACAGAGTAACCTAAGATTCACTTACTTTTGGAAATGGAAATAATACATCAGAAGAACTACCCGTGAGTTTTATCAAACCGAGACATATGGAAAGTTATGATTTTAAAGTAGGAACAGAAATGTTTAGACAGAAACCACTAATGAATACAAATGAGTATAGAAAAAATAAATAATTGCCTCCAATGCTAGATAATTAGCCTTAACTACTTTGATGCGCTATTGTCTGGTTGTTCTTAATTTCATCCTTCCGCTACGAGTATGTATTTTTGGGTGCAAAAAATGTTCTCTATGATGCTAAAATACTGGAGTTGTGTCCAAAACAGCATTCTCGATAAATCCACGGCAGTTTAACCCTATTTGTGTGAACCTGGCGTTCCAATATCATTATGACGACATTCGGGGAGATGGGACTGTAATGTTTTTTGTTACATTTGCTCATTCATTTTCTGAAGACAGAGAGAGAGAGAGAGAGAGGAGAGAGAGACGAGAGAGAGAGAGAGTGAGAGAGAGGAAAATCTTATATATTGGATGACCCTTTTTGTATTGACGTTGAATTGAATTTACATTTTGATTTGATGATTTGGGGCTAAAATTCCCTGGGAACTTCCATGGACATTTTCCAACAGACGAGGACGTTAATTATCATTGGGTGAGGCGCTTTGTCAAAGACCGCCATTCAACAGAGGGTTTAAAAACAAATGATGAGCGTAGGGAGCTTGAAGCTAACCTTTATGTACTCCTGGTCAAAACACAAACCAAAAAAGTATGGAAATTAAACAAAAGCAAAGTATTATTATAATAGATTGACATCAACCTTTGCATTTGGATGTTTAGGCAAGTCCCTTGCGACGCTCCTGATTGGCTGTTGTTAAGTCAAATCACAGGGCTGGAAACTCTAAGTTTCTCGAGAGAGTTTACATGAGTAGGAATCTAAGTTCCTCCTCTTTGAGGGATACGGCTTTCAAAGTACTCCCTCAGGAGGGAGGAGGAACCCATCCTGCCTATTGTTAACTCTCTCGAGAGACTGAGAGTTTTGCAGCCCTTGCTGTGTTGGCTATCATCAGCCACTTAGAGCGTCGTGGGGAATGGACTAGCATCATATGACTATGGTAAGCATGCTTTATTGTAATTTATTACGATGCAGAACTGGTATGGTGTGTGAGACCGCGTGTCAATTATAACACGAACCAGGTCAAACAGCAAAATTCGATGACCTGCGTTCACAGATGTCGGAGATGTGGAGGCCAGTCGGAGCAGTCGAGTCCCTTGCGTACGATTTACGGGAAGTCTCGTTTCCTTCAGTTCTCCCCTATTATAGAAATCAGGATTAATAAAAGTACAGGGTGTTAGGACCGCTTTTGACCAAAATAGGACATTTCGTGTATGACCTCACGTGGCCTGAATCTGACTGGGTTAAGGTTAAAAAAAGGTCTTGAAAGAGATAGTAATGGGTGTGGGCAAACAATGCCCTAGTGACCTTAATTTATTTGTTTTCTTGGTTTTCTTTTATGGCCCACCTACCAATTGGACGTCACAAATACGGCGCTAGTAACGATGGACGGTTAACCCTGCTACCTCTATAATCTGATAGAAAATGGACCTCCATTACCTTACCTCGCGGCGCTCCTCTCAGTACAAAACGTGGCTTGGTTTTATTGTGTATATTTTATGGCAATCAGCCTTGAGTTTGATCTCACTGTCTCAGTGTCTTCTAATTTCTGATTACGTATCATTCCAGAGAGGAGACAAGTACCCTAAGAATATCGGATGGTTAATCCTTTGCACATTTGAGCATTTTAGCTTGCCGAGTATAGCACGCAAAATACAAGAAATTAGAAGCTAGTTAGCAGTAATAGACCGTAGCCAAAATCTTAGAAAGTAATGACACAGATTTTAGAAAGGCTAGGGATCTCGATACCGATTGTAGGTGTCGTTATGAATTGGTGGGTAATGAGGTGATTCAGTCCCTAATGATTGTAAGTTATTGCGATATCTGATAATTCACCGAAAATACATAAACATAACATACTCCGACAATAAATTAGTAATTTCTTTTATTGCTCATTGAAGTTTGACGAGTTCTGCCTTATTTTATTGTATTTTTCTGGAAAAATATTTCGTGTGTATTCGTATAATCATGAATAGCCGGGCTTTCTATTCATTAAATGTTAATGAATCCATTCCCAAATGATGCACTAAATCCCACCCCAATTCCTGTGATAAATACCACTAAGCATGAGGTATCAGGAAAATACTCCCTTCCTCATTAAAATTCAAATTTTTCTCGCCCCCCCCCCCCAATTCACTTCTGATTAACTGACCTTGCAATATCAGACAACTATGATAGTAACTATCCTAGTTTTCAGTTTATAAAAAAGGCTCTCTCTTTCTTAATCTTATCTTAGAGACGTAGCACAATTAACACAAGATGATTGAAGAGACCAATTTACAACAGTGTTACTTTCTTATAATGTATACCAAGACTGAGCCTAAAAGACCTGACTTTAAAACTCACTTTAGAGTTCTAGAGAGAATACATTTACTGAGCGAGCTCCGTTCAATAAATCATCAATTTTGTTTCATATTCCTCACACGACGCCTTCTCCGGTCGCCATTCTCTAAAATGTTCTCTCGCAGTATTTGCTAGAATTACGGATTATGATGAGAAATTCTAGGATGGGAATCAATAATATAAGTAAACTTCTCTTTGTCGAAAAAATCTACGTGCGTTATGACAAAAAAAGATAAGAAACTTGGCTGAATAAGATGAAATTGTTTCAGAACAGATTTTCTTGGGATCTATGTAATTTTATCTTCAACTATAAACTTCGACTAAGTATTGTTCGGCGTATCAGATGTAAATTGCATCACCACGCCGCTTCATTGAGGATTCACGGGAATTACGGGATATTCCAAACAGGCGATATCGTGTTCCCTGTCAATGTAATTGCAATGTTGATCCCGACTTATGATTAATCTTGGTAGCCCTAGCATATCTCTCGAATTCAGGCCTCAGAGTTTAGGAAATTGATCAAGATTCTATTTTGCTGATTTAGTGGATCTTTGTTCAAGATGTAATTACTATATAGTGAGACAATTCTGTTACCGTATGATTGAACTATCAGGGTTATGCTTTTAAGCTCTCTCAGACATCCGATGTGTAATTATTATTCATGAAATATCTTGGTGTGTTTTCGTGCGTATGTTCTTGTGCGGTATGTACTTGTTTACCTGTTTACAATTAATTAGACCTTCAAAGATTTTGGGAATATTTACTCAATCAGAATACGGACTAAACAATAATTCCGGAGAATTACCTCAAACAGAGAGACCGTCTGAAGCGAATCTTGAGAACTTGAGGGAAATTGGACTGAAAAACATCATAATATTTACGAAGATATTTACCACTAAAGTCGGCATAAAACAAGAGGAAGGATAGAAAGCAATGGTTTTGGCCAGGTGGGCTTTAAAGAAGAAGCGTTCTAAAATTTGATATATTTTATATGAAACCCCGATAAATAATATTCCCTGGTTTGTATCTTCAACAAAACTGTACCAAAATAAACAGAAAAAGGAAAGAGGACTCTATTAGCTGTGTATTCTGGTGTCATAGATTTCAGAGAGAGAGAGAGAGAGAGGAGAGAGAGAGAATTCTCACCTCATCCATAAGTCAATAAACTTACCAATCCACAAGGCAATTCAGGGTCAGACCGAAAGGGAAACTGTCGGATTCTCAGGATTATTCAGACCTGACCTCATTCTCTTAATGCGACTGTCCTTCCTGGGATGGATTTCGGCGTTTCATTGATATCTTTTATTCGGAATATTAGTGATAGTGTGAGCCTATATTCACATATATTGGGAATTCTTCTTCTTCTTTTCTTTCTTTCTTCTTTTCTTCTTCTTATGCTTCTTCTTCTTCTTTCTTTGAGTAAAAAAAGACTTACGAACACCTGAACGGTGTCTCATAAATATATACAATTGTGAATTATTTTAACAATTTGTTTTCACGAGACTGGGACTTTCTTAATAATAATAATAATAATAATAATAATAATTCATAATATAATAATAATAATAATAATAATAATGGAAAAAATCCGTTAGATTTATGCTCCAGAAGATAAGCAGACAAGGAAGCCGTTTTTCGGAAATTTGCGTAAGTCACAGAGAGGAAAATAAAAAAAGGAGTGGCGGAGTAATCGATAGATGGCCTCGTTAGAGACACTTCCTACTCTACTTTGTTGCGGCATTTTCGTAATTGTAGCCTGGGTTGATAGTTTAGAAAATCGAAGGAATTTCTTTTTCTACAATGCCCATCTACTCTCTCTCTCTCTGCTCTCTCTATCTCTCTCCTCTCTCTCTTCTCTCTCTCTCTTTCTCTAACAAATTTGAAAAAACCTGCCTACTCAAATTTCATCTTCGTCTTCAGGGACCATTTTATCGAAGAATTGGTTAACCTGCTCAATGTTCTTGGTCCCATGTGCAAAGAGTATTTGTAAAAAACCAGAGCTATGAGAGAGAGAGAGAGAGAGAGAGAGAGGTAGATCCCATGGAAAAAATCGCCCACTCGTGTAATAAAAAAAACCCCAAAAAACAAAAGAAAGTGTATTGTACAGGGAGACGAATTGGCAATGGCAGTAAACAGGAAGAGACGGACCTTCATCATTTTCAAAAAATCTACAACAAAATACTTTAGGCAGAAAAAGGAGCATTATTCAGCTTCTGTCTGTTATACCTAGAAAGACCCTGAGGAAGACTGAGACAATGCCGTGGCCCATTCTTTAAGGAATATCAAGACAGGAAAAACTTTCCGTTCTTTGCTAGAATAGGTCTCATCTGTTTGAGTTTTATGTTTTTTATTTTTATTTACAAACGGAATCTGTCATTGTGCATTAATTGACGCCCCGCCCTCATTTACTGACAATTGTTGACATCCTTAAGCACAGGTAGAAATAGTTTGCGTAAACTAATTTTATAAAATTATTTTGGAAACTCTTAGACTTTTATGGTAAAACGTTTACACCATCACTTTCTCTCTCTCTCTCTCTCCGTCTCTCTCTCCTCTCTCTTCTCTCTCTATCTCTCTCTCTCTCTCTGTATATATATAATATATTATTATATATATATATATATATATATATTTTACCTATATTTATTCTCTCTAGCTTTCTGAAATTGCATGTAAAGAACCAGGCAAGCATCATGAGCGGGTGGTGTCAAGGATACAAATAGATTCAGGTGTACAAATCCAGCAACCTGCAGTTCCTGTCTCGGGTAAAAGAACCTCATTAATTACGTCCATTAAACAAGCCATGGTGATGATGCATTTGGAGTATTCCTGGTAATTACCTCTTCGGTGCCTGGAATCAGTGTGATTTGTGAGACTGAAATATGGATGCAGTATTCATGCTACCTAATCAGAATTCAGTTCGTGTTTTCAAAGCATAGTCAGTCGGACGGCGGAGCCGCTGACTATTCTAATCTGCTCTGAGGATAAGAGGAAAAGCAGAAAGGGTAAGACAGAGGTTTTACTTCTGAGGAAGCCAGGAAAAACTTCTCTGCAGGAAGGAAGTATTATCAGTCAGGGCAGAGGAAGAGGAGTAAGAGGTTTTTTTTGTTTTTGTTTTGTTTTTTTTAGCATTTAAAAAAATGTATCAAAAACTAGAATATTGGAGGTGATTAGCACAGTATGTATCTAAATTATTTGCAAAGACGCAATCCACTAATTACAGAGACTTTTTATTTATATTTTTGCATGCAATTACTGCAAAACCAGGATCTGTGGCTGAAAGTACCCAGGGCACATTGTGTCTCCCCCAGGCTTCCAACTCATCAAAGCCGACCAATTTGCAACGGGGTTTAGTTCGGACATTCAGTCCAGACAGAGCCTGAAATAAATTTGCAAAAAAACTTTCAACATTGGGTTTGGGAAAAAGCAATCAACATGTAACGATACTCAAATGGCAAATAAACTTAAAAAAATAGAAAGACTACGGCATGTGGCTGTGATTGAGAACATATCGAGTAGAATTGTTAGTCTAATTAAAACTCTATTTGAGTGTGTTATGCTATGCCCAAAAAACACATTAGGAAACCATTTCTCTGTACGATGTCGAATAAGATTACATCATAGCTTCGACTAACCGCTGATTTGCAGTTATCAAGTGACAAAAGAGCTTACAGTTTTATATAACTCCACACAGCGCACAGTGCATTTGGCTGCACTGTAGGCCATTACTAAGTTGGTCTCTGCAAGAGTCCTTTCTACCCCACAGCTAGCATCTTACTTTTTAAGCCTTTTACTTTAACTCCATTCCCGCTACCTCTCTGTAAATCTGCTATCCAAAACTCCGCAAACCTGTTACGTTTGATTGAAGCTGTGGCGGGTTCTCCTTTTCATCCTTTGCACTTCATCCCTTTATTTTGGGATCTCTTTACTTGCTGTCCAAACACTCCAACTCCCTCCTCTCAACTGTATTATAGGCAAGTGATTGGCCCGGAAGTACCCCAGCTTGGCTTACAGCTTAAGATTCATAAATGGAATAACAATGTGACTCGTCTTTTCTAGTCTTGTGGTCCTGCACTGTCATAAACCTCAGATTATGACGAAATGAGAGCTTGACTTTGTAGGAAATATGACGACTTTCTGTGGCTCACCGAGGCGTCTTCCCTTCGTGGTGGTGGTGATTTCATGTCTCAGTTTTAGGAGTACTGCTGGCTATCTCTCTCTTCTCTCTTCTCTCTCTATCTCTCTCTCTCTCTCTCTCTCTCGTACATACACAGACTCACGTAACGTTTTGGTATCAGTTGGTTATCTCTCTCTCTCTCTCTCTCTCTCTCCGGGTTAAACAAATAACCCATATCTCTCCGCTGTTTCTCTTTGCAATTCCGTGAAGTCCTCCATTTTATCAATCTCTCTTGGGTTTAAGTTATAACAAGCTTTCGCACAAAGCTTCGTCTTCAGACGCCATACCAGGTTTTACACCGTAGCAGGATCCCCGTAAATCAAAGTGACACGTAATTATTTTTCGTTTTTGTCTGGCGGATGAGGTGAAAATTATTTTTCTCGAAATGTCTGCATTTACTGGGCCTTGACACAGTATGATGTGTCGTGCATGTGTTGAAAGACAGAAGCATTTGCAGTAAATGAACGCATGGCATTATAAAATGAAATACATTTCACGAATATATTCATATCAGTTACTGATAAAGGAAATATTTTGACGGCTTGAGTCTTAGCATAGATGACGACCTCGTTTCTCAAGTGATTTAGCAAAAAACATTAATAAAATTATAGCATCGTTTATCATGAGCTTTTGGGCTTCGTACGAGCCATTACTGAAAGAAACAGTAGTAATGCCTTTAAAACCCAATCAGGTTAAGAAACAATTAGTATTGCCTTTTTCTGTACATTAATTATGAACAATCATTGTCATTCTCATATGAAAAATTATATTAATGGCAGGACTTAGTGCTAAACATGATGTATAACTAATGAACATTCTCTCTCTCTTTCTCTCTCTCTCTCTCTCTCTCTCCTCTCTCTCTCTCTCTCTCGGGAAAGGAAATAGTTTGAGAGCAGAAAAGAAGCTTCCAGCTTCGCCGAAACAAATTGCTTCATTTTCCTTTAGAGTTCCCAGTAATTGTCTGCGACTTTTATTTTCGCCTAAATCTTTGTCTATTATTGTTAAACTTTAGTTTCCTTTGCTTTTTCCTTTCCGTGAGCCTTATTTTCTTTCCGTCCTCTGGCTTCTTTCATCCTTTCGTAAATTGCATGTAATTTTTCCTAAACTGCTGTATTTGCCTCTTTCAGCCAACATTCCATTATCTTACACTCGTTACCAGAGTTCCCTCATTAAAGTTTATGGTCATTTGCTGGTCGTTTTGCTTGTGGCTTTTCGTTGCAAAAAATTACTTTCATTTTCGTTATTTTTTTTTTTTTCATCAGTAACTTCATTTCTTTGTTCATCAAATTACTCTAATTTCCCTCACTGAAAAAAAGAAATGAGATCAACCAATAAATGTCATTAATATGGAACAGATTGTGCAAAAAGAAAAGTAGTAATTTTCAGTAAATACGCTGAAATGCTGACGATATAACTGTTTTGAAAATATAAAAACTTATCATTTATTTAGACATAATTACCAAACCCCTGGAAATTGCAGTTTGTTCCTCGAAGGTGGAATCTATCATAAAACAATGCAGGTCAGCTGTGCATTTGTAGTAATGAACGCGTTTAAAGGTATTGTGCACTACATGCGTCAAGCGCTTGAGGTTGCATTCTATGAGCCAAGCTTATTATTGTTGTATATGTGCTTTTATATGCCATGTCAATTGTAAGCGTGCATCAGTGCATCCTGTAATAAATTCATACAGTATATGGTTTTCGCGAATATATTCATAGGGTGCGTCCACACTAGATAAAAATATGTCTTAAAAACACTCATCGGCAACTGACAGCACACTCACCGCAAAACCAGGTTGATTAAAGCCAACAACTTGTTGCAGTCAGATAGTTGCTTTCTACGAATATAATTATGAAGCATCTGCCAAAGATTCGTTATCCACTTACAGTTGTGATCTAGTTTAGAATTGTTTATGAAGTATGTATGGGATAAGTTGCAACGTCTATTTATGGCTATTCATGGACGCTCATATTATGGTGCTTTTTACCGTACATTGTAAAAAAAAATTGCTAGTAAGAGAGAGAGGAGAGAGAAGAGAGAGAGAGGTTTGTTGCAGTATTATAGAGTTAAGCGATATTGGCCATCGATACCAGAAGCGTTTCCTTCATAATGTATGAAACATCAGAATGTAAAGGAGACTATGATTGTTTTTTCTAGACACAGATTAAAGCCACCAATTTATGTTCACTCCCCCCCCCAATTGGAGCTTGCCCGCAAAAAGCATCTTTACGTGACGGATTTCGCGTCATTTTGTCTGGTCGACTGCAAAACTCATGATATTCAATAGCGTGCGTGTATATTAACTTTTTGTTTAACTCTTCCATGACGTTGTGTTTTCATTACCTTACTTACACAGTAATTTTGTTTTTTTTTGTAAAACTATTTTCGGTAGATCCAGATGTAATGATGTGGGACCACAAGTTTTATATTGCTTCGCTGATTGCATTTCGTTGTTATTAAAATGAAATTTGGTTTCTAGTAATTATTGACAAAAACGTTAACGCGCTACTTCATGTAAAGTTGTACGTAATATAACAGCAGACTGCAAATGAACAGAATACTGAATTTCTTTCATGTTGTGCATTGAACATTATACGACAAATCAAAGTAATGATTTTCAGTAAATCGAAGGGAAATAATAACTTTGTTTTGTATGAAAACAAGTAATTCCTCTACCCCTTAATTTTTCATTGTACCAGTTTTACTTAATTTGCAGTTTGTTCAGTTCCTACGGGGTCAAGTAGATTGGGTATGATAATACTAAATGTCATTATGCGTATCCAGAAGGTAACACTAAAAAAAGGGTGAATAATTCCACGTGGATACAATGCTAGCCAAACCTACTAAAACTAAAAATTAGGTTTAGTTCATATTAAGTCAGTTCGCTTACATTTATCAATAAAAACGATCTGGGACGAAACATCCACTTCCTTGTAGGGTGTAGCAAATGAAGTCCGGAAAGTTTATGCATTTGTAGGTAGGCAAAGAAAGTCAAGTAGAATATTCAGTAATTAGTAGACATTTTTCTTTTGGGGGGGAGGGTTGGCGGGTGCGGTGACAGGCGCTGTGGTAGCATGAATTACGCAAACTAGTCATCATTTTGAACAGCATATGGTTATGGGGAGCAATACCCGAAACTTCAAAGGGTAGTAAGCGCTAAAAGGTAATTAGTACGCGTCTCCCACAAATATCGAAAACTTAACATAGCGACCTGACCCCTGAAGTGTAGAACACATCAGAAACATAGAATACATGCAGCTCGAAGGAAAGTGCTTACTATCAAACCAGACTAGTAAGACAGTCTAACCTACAGAACTGTAATGATAAAGATACCAACCACACAATCCATACAATATAGTTAGCAATGTATCAATGGGAAAGCAAATCCAACAGTGATATTTATTTTCGTTAGTGATATATAAAAATCAGGGAGCTTTCGATGACCTGCACGGTTTCGCATTGTCACTCTGATTGACAAGGAGGACACGGCAGGTCATCGAAAGCTTTTGCATTCTATATTTTCAAATAACAAAATCAAACAGATATATTACTGTGGATTTACTTCTCATTTATTGACTTCGTGATTATGAGTTAGTTTTTTAATGGTTCTATGATATTTGAACAAAAAACTATTAAAAAAATGTAAAAAAAACGTTTCATGCTTCCAAGATCTCATTCCATTAAAGCAAGCAAGCAAAGATATGCTTACTAAGCATATCCTGGAACGCTGTGCTGCCTCCACTCGAAAAGTACCGTAAAATCATTAGACTTTTTCGCTTAAAGGAAGTTTTAATTAGGCGACAAAAGCGACTGACGGTTAAGGAGATGAATTATTCTAAGAAAAACTGACAGATATTTCATATGTAATGAATGCATAGTTTGGAGCACATATATTCATATAAATCGTGCATGAAGGTAGGAAAAATACACTGGAACAGTCATACGTTAAAGATGAAGTAAACATACATACTGGAATGTAAGCCAACACCAAGGGAATTAATAAATTCATAGTTCTATGAAAGACTACAGAAGACGTCAAACAACGAGCCAAGATGGAAAGAAATAGACTGGTATGACGTCCTTAACTACCCTAAAAAACGAGAGAAAGGAAAGAGAAGCAGAACGAAGAGGAAAACGAGGAAAAACGGCGAAAAGCATACTTTCCACCTTCCTCCAACATTTCTCACTAGCATGATGCAAGCAAGAGGACACTTTATATTCCCCCATGGATATGCAAGCAGGCTTGCTGCTGCTGATGCTGCTGCTTCCACCACAAGCAGTGACTCAATTGAACTTTTTCCCAAAATGTAATTTTTTAAATTCAAAGTTACATGACCCTCTGTGGATGCGAATGCTCCTCTTCAGAGCATAAAAACGAGGGAAAGAATGTATAATTCTTAAACCGCACGTTTAGGGAACGTACAGATTATCTTTACAGATATGTATATGTATACACTTTATATGGTATATGTATATTATATACATGTAAAATGGAGTGAATATTTATATCTAATATATATATAATATATATTATATATATATAATAATACTATATATATATGTATATATATATATATATAGGATATATATATATATATAATATACATAATATGTATATAGATAGTATATATATAGATATATAATATACATCTATATGATGCTATATATATAATATATATATATAGATATATATATATATATATAATTATATATATATGTATGTATGTAATGTTAATGTATGTCATTATATATATATTATATTATGTATGTATTTGATGTATGTATATATATATATACATATATTATATATATATATATACACACACAATATATAACATTATGTGTATATATATTATATATACACTTCATATAACATTTATATATATATATATATATATATATCATATTTATATATAAATGTTATATAAGTGTGGTATATATATATATAATATATATATATATATATATATATATCATATATATATCATATATATGTTATGGGATATATTATATATATATATATGTCGATATATATATCTATATATATTATATATATATATTATACACACATTATATAAAGTTTATATAGATATATATATATATATATATATAATATTATATATATAATACACCAAACACAATTATATAACATTTATAAATATATATATATATATATATATATTATATTAGATATATATATACTATATATATTATATATTAGATATATAGACCACACACTTATATAACATTTATATATATATATATATATTATATATATATATATATATACATAATGTTATATAAGGTGTGTATAATATATATATAAATCTATATTCTATTTATATATATATATATAATATATATATATATATATATATTACAATTAGCTCTAACTCGGAATGAATATTTTTCATATGTGTTAACCGAAGGGAATTTTTCAGTTGCTAATAATTTCGTGCCACTAGAGGGACGAAATATTATCAACTAAAAATTCCCCTCGGTTTAAATATGGATTATAGAAAAAATATTAATCCGAAGGTAGAGCGAATTGGATCTTAAAGGACATTGTAGAGCGATGTACGTATATGAATCACTGCGGTGTGATAAAAATTCATATATTTATATATATATATATATATATATATACTATATATATATATATATACAAATAATATATTTGTATATACTATATATATACTATCAATATATATAATATATATACAACATACCATGTATATATTGTGTGTGTGTGTGTACAATATCATCCTCGGGTCTATAGTTGTCTTATATTCCAACTGCACTCATTTGCGACATCAGTGATTCATTGTAGCAAGTGAATCATGATATGTATAAGGAAGTATGTTAAAGGTAATAAACGTTCCAGATAGGAAAATAACTTGCTTCTGCAAATAAGACATTTTTCGCAACTATATTATTTCTCCCTCATTTGGTCCATTAGAGTAAATGGATATACGTTCATGACATCAAGTCTGGAGATGAAAGGAATGGACTGGGAAATGATGCTGCGTGTAATGGGTGAAAAGATCAGGGAATCTTTGGAAAGAAACGTCATTACCCAGAGGAGAGATAGACTGAGACAACACTGCAAATGGCGTACTTAAGAATTTGCCTATCAAACAAGAGAGGAAATTCACGGAAATTGCGTGTGATAAAAAGACTTGAAAAAGTAAGATGAAATATTTATGCAAATTAGGGAAAGATTGCATGAAACAAAATGAGGTAAACATTTGTATGAAAGCCAAATGAATATGGCGTAAGTTTTAATCGCACAAAAAAAACAATTAAAGTAGATGAATACCAAAAAACTACATTGCACATAAGCAATAAAATGCAGAATCTGGTAATAAATAAGACGTTGTTAGGACGACAACAAAATGCACACAAATAAAGCCTGAGAAACTTCTAAGAAAAATTGAAGCTATAGTTACCGGGAGAGGAATGTTTCAAAAGGCTACCTTTTCTTATTTCGGCTTGCTGTGGAGTCAAAAAATGGCATCATTAGCAAAAACAGTTGTTTCTACTGATCACGAGACTTTACGAATTAGCAGACTTCATGCAAAAAAATTGCCATTTCTACATCTGCTCTTCCAAACTACTATTGACAGAGGAAAAAAAGAGCAATTTTAAGATCGAATTTCCTCTCTCTCTCTCTCTCTCTCTCTCTCTCTCTCTCTCCTCTCCTCTATCTCTCTCTCTCTCTCTCTTTCTGTGTTTTAAAAAGACAGAACAATCATTACTTTTATTTTTTCAGTCATAAATCTAAATCCTTAATCTTACTAAATGAAATTCACTCTAATATAATAGATATAGATCTATATATATTATATGTATGATATATATATATATATCTCTATATAATATATTAATTATTATATAGAATATATATTATTTTATATATATATATATATAATATATAGCACACTGGTATGTATGATATGTTTATATTATAGATGTTTTGTTCTTTGTGTGTCGGCAATCGGTACAGAATTTACTATTTATGTCTCTTTCTCCAGCAACACTCCACATTATCAAACGGCAAACAGTCGTCCATTAGATCGAGACGCTTTTTTTAAACGAAAAAGCTGCTCAGCACACAAACGAAAATAAGCTTGTTTAATTACGAGAAATATTGCTTCCGCATTTGGCTTAATTGGAATATTCCTCTTTGCTCACTGCGAATGTAGTCCTTTGCCTCTTCTCTCGATGCTCCACTAAATACCTTTTCGAAATTCGATAACGGTAAATATATTGAATTTCCATTGTGAATGCGTTGTCTTCCCCGCGTGGAGATATTATCATTCAGTAAATAGTATATTGTCGTATACCCAAGCCCTTCTGACGAAGGCAAGAGAAGGACTTGGGTAAGGCAAGAAGGAAAGCGAACCGTGGGTGAAGTGAGCGTCGAAATGAAGTGACTCGAGAAATGACAGAGAGGGAATGATAATAAAATAAGGATGATTGAATTGTAGTTTATGAGTTATTATCAGAAACCAGATCATTTGTTTACAGAAGAAATATTTTACCTATGCATAGAATTTTATTATTTGATTCTGGTTTTTGAATTGGATCGTTCGTCATTTGTTTAATTTTAATTTTTGTTTTTTGTTTTCGTTAATCTAATTTTCTATTATTATTCCATATTAATTAGAATTTTTACTTTTATATTTATTTTTATTTTATTTATCACTAATTTTATTTTTGATTTAGTTTAACTTTTTATTCATAATTTGATTTAGCACTATTTGGTCGTTATTCTTAATATTTAGTAAAAAAAAAAGTGCTGTGAGAATAAAAAAAAGTATGGGTCAGGGAAACTAGATTTGAATACGAAGCGAAATAAAAGGCGCAGATTGATGGACCGGAAAATCTTAAGGAAATGGAAACTATTTTGCCTTTGAAGAAGCTGTGGAGAGAGAGAGAGAGAGAGAGACGCAGCAGATGAAGAGGAGAGAGAGAGGAGAGAGAGAGAGAGAGGTGTTCAGTGGTCATAATATGTCACTTCTATTTCATGCATTCATTCATTCTTTTTTATATCTCAACAGTACTGTGTTTTCAACTGTTATGAGGACAGAGAGAGAAGACAGACAGGACAGACAGACAGGACAGACAGGACCGACAGAGACAGAGACTGAGAGAGAGAGAGAGGAAGGGAAAGAGGAGAGAGGAGATCTCAACGCCTTATCATAATTATGCTGTGATCCGTTCCTGATACGTGTGACATCCAAAACAGCATTAGCAGCCTTTTAACTTGCTGGAAAAAAAAAAAAATAGATTCTCTGTCATTCCCTTTATTTTTGATCATTAGAGAATGTATTCTTTCATTGTTTTATTTGCACGAAAAGACAAACTTTTACTTCTAAGCAAAAACTCCTCCTCTCAGTCTTGTTATTGTGAAATTAGCGAGACGTCTTTATCGATGGCTTTTTCTAAGTTAAAAGATTTACAACGTCTGGGCGAAATTTGATGCTGTTCGTTTGTTTAGCAATTGTGAAAACAGGTTTGTATTCCTGGAATGTGTGTGATTCCTTCTTTATTTTTCCCTTTTTCGGTGCCAAAAAACTTTTAATGCGGATTTGTTCCTGCTTTGTAAGTATTAGATATTTCATTAGAGTTTTTTTTAGACGAACCAGAATTTATCTACTGATGCCATCCTATAAAGAACAACTGTCTAAGTGGCTTGGCGTACTTTCTCTTACGTAATTTAACTTTATGTGGACAAAGTAAAACTATGACAAAAATATAGTAACTTTTCTTCCACTTTCATTGAACAAGTAGAGGCCCTAGATGAATAAATTTGCCAGAATGGAGGTAGAAAAAGCAGATAACAGCTTTTAAAATCAATAAAAAAACAAAAAACCAAAAAAAAAAAAAAAAAAAAAAAAAACAACAAAAAAAAAAAAAAAAAAAAAAAAAAAAAAAAAAACAAAAAAAAAAAAAACAAAAAAAAAAAAAAAAAAAAAAAAAAAAAAAAAAAAAAAAAAAAAAAAAAAAAAAAAAAAAAAAAAAAAAAAAAAAAAAAAAAACAAAAAAAAAAAAAAAAAAACTTTTAGTAGATATGAAAAATGAAAGTGAACAGAAAGTAAACTAAAAGAGCCCAAAAATATTTTCTCCTGCTCATAGATGCATAAATCAACATCAGAAATAATAGTTTCTCATCTCTCTTCTCTATCTCGCTCTCTCGCCTCTCTCTGTCTCTCTCTCTCCTCTCTCTTATATTATATATATATATATATATATAATATAATATATATATATGATATATATTATAGTTAATATATATATATTAAATATATATATCTCGAACTACAAATGTCCCTTTAATATCTAATTCACTCTACCTCGAATTGATATATTTTCATATATGTTTAACCGAAGGGGAATTTTCTAGACGTGTTTTTCTGACTGATTTTAGTTCGCTCATTTTTTTTTATAGTAGATAATTTTTAATTTGAGTTTCAAAAGTTTTCGCCCATGTGATTATTGTTGACTAGAAAAGTATCACTATGAAAATACTCATCATCAGCCTTAATAATTTTTCTAATATACTAGAATGTTTCTTTCCTATTTCTTACGAAAGTCAGCTTTCATTCTTAGTGTTATTGAAAAGCATTGAATTGAAATCAGAGATTCATATAAATATACTTTTACAGCCATCACTTTCAGTAATTAGATCCTCCCTTTTTGGGCCTTTCTGCTCCAATCAGGTGTGCGACAAAGACCAAAGAACGCCTGCAGCAAACCCTAGCACCCCTGCCATCAAACCACACCAAATGGTGGGCAATGTTTGTGGAAAGATTTTTCTCACGAAATGATTGACATTGAACGTCCAAACAGAAAATGTCTTCCTAGTTGACAAGTATTAGATTATCAGGGAAACGTCTCTGCTATTTTATTTATCAGCTAAGTAACAGAATGTGAACATGATGTAATCGAGACACTTTTCATTAGGAAAATAATGTATCAGAATCTGACGTATCCAGAGATTATATAGAGTAGTTACGAGTATACGATGCCTTCTCGTCAGGAAGCGGGGATACAGTACAGGCAGTTAACAAGTCTTTTTCCTTGTAAACAACGAAGTACTTCGATAATCAGTTCTTCCAGAATCCATGAATAACTGTCATGCTTTTAGTTTTCATGCATTCGCTTACTTCCCCTGGGCAGGCACACGCGCGTGCGCGCAAAGGACAGAATTTTGTCAATAGTTTGCCCACACGAAGAGATGCATCGGAGTTTACTTGTGTGGTTTGGTCGTATGGAGAGAATGTCAGAAACAGGAGTTGATGAGGAGTGTTTGCTAGAGTTGCTGGGACGAATAAGGAAGGATGAATAAGCAGATGCCTTAAAAGAGAGCCGTTTAGACGAACAGATGAAGAACAGATAGATAATGACATTACATGACATTACCATATTAGTCTCCCCCCGTACTTATTATTTTTCATTTCCTCTTTTCTTCTTCAGAGGCTTCAGCCGAAGACCTAACGAGATTAATTAAGGCAAATGCTCGTGACGTGCAAAGACTAATGACCTGTACGACATACCTCATTCATTTGCTCTGGAGAACAATGGCACTCCGTCAAGCGCGTTTTCCGCTTTCCGTTCTTTTCTTGCCCAGTCAGGTTTCTTTTTTTTCTCCCTCTCTCTCTCTCTTTTACTGCTGCTTCCTCTTCTATTCACTACTGAGTAATTAATGAGTTTACTTTGCCTCTCCAATGAAATCAACTTCGTTTTTTTTATTTGCTTTTACTGTTTTTTTTTTTTTTTAATAATGGCCGGTGAAGCAGACAGTGTTCAATGGATAACATTTCTCGTTTTTTTCCTTTGACGAGTACTTTATTATTGAAAAAATTGCAAATGAGAGAGAGAGAGAGAGAGAGAGAGAGAGAGAGAGAGAGAGAGAGAGAGACCAGCAACAAATCATTTGGTGGGCAGTTCGACATTTGCAGCGCAACAGGACCGCCATTTGAGAACATATGTTTCACAGCACAGTAAATCCGACTGAATGCACCTCTCTCCCCTCTCCCCGCCCCCTCCCTTCCACCCACACACACACACACACAAAATTCACCAGAAGGCTGCTTTCAGTATTTGCGTCAACATACCTCTAGCTACGATCCAGTAAACATGGAGAAATGATCTCGAAACACCCGGTTTTTTAACCACTTGGAATGATTCTAAAATGCAAAAAATTCCCGTGATAACAAATCCTGCTGGAATTGATATCAAATAAAACATCCATGTAATGTGCATGTCAGGATTAATGAAAGTATGATACACTTTTTAAAATGAGAAGCATCAAGAAATAAAACTCAGAGCCACTGGAGAGAGACTCTTGGGTCACTGGAAGGAAATAAACCCCGACTTTCTTTCCAGTTTTCTTTCCCCAAAGGAAACACGGGAGGCGAAGGAGGTCCCAGGGAAGGAAATACGGAAATACTTCGCTTTCAGTTTTGGGGAATATTCAGCGTTTCTTTTATTCTCTCCGTCCTTTTCTCCACCTACTTATTTCATACTTTTTTCCTTCGTGTGTTAGGAATCTCTCTCTCTCTCTGTCTCTCTCTCTGTCTCTCTCTCTAGTAAGAAGGGTTTTGTGTGTGGATGTGTTTTTCTCTCATGCGCATAAGAAATCTCGTCTGCTGTCTCTCTCTCTCTCTCTCTCTCTCTCTCTCTCTCTCTCTCTCTCTGTTGTTAATGAGAGGAAAAGTTTGTGTGCGTGTGTGTGTGTGCGTATTATGTTGTATTTGCAGGAAAAAAAAATCGCATCCATTTGATCCTGTTATTTCCATGTCTTGTTTTCCCGAAATAATACTTTGCGATTACTGTTTGGGTCTCCTCTTCTGTGAAGAAGTCTGTGAAGCCGGGGTTTCTCTTGTTGTCGTATTGGAAAATAGTCACTATCTATATCAGGATTTGGATGTCAATATTTCCGCTAGTGAAATGAGACGGCGTTGATACATTCACCCCTGACCGTCTGTTAGTTGTTGAATGTTTATCAGTACACGGCATAACTTGAAAGTTGGTTGGTGGTTTTCAGTAAACTTTTGTGGAAGGTTGGCTGGAACTAAACTCATTTATTTTTCATATCTGATATGCGGCATAGTTTTTACCAGCCCAAAGCCAGATTGAACAGGCGTTTTAAGCCTTGTCTGAACATCCTCCGTTTGTAAAAGAAAAATAACAAAAGGAAAAATAAATAAATAAAAAAAATCGGTCAGCTGCTGCTTGTAGGTAAAGGAACAGAGTGAGGGAGGCTGGAAGGTCAAATGGTAAGGAAAAGCAACAAATAAAGAAAATCTTTTCAAACGAAAAGTGAACAATGGTTTGCCCCCACAATAAAATTGTCGGTTCCTCTCACAGTGAACTTTAGCGTTGAAAGCGTTCAATTAGTATTGAGAGAGAGAGAGAGAGAGAGAGATATACAATAATTTTTTTTTTCGAAGGTCTGTATGTTGCCCCCCAAGAAGTTACAAAGAATGAGTACCTCTGAGACTCAAAAGAAAAAGTAGTGTTTTCAAAGAACTGTACACAGAATAATTATTTACTCTGTGAAAGGGGAAATCCCGTTGTTGGAACTTGGCCTAAAAGTCTACACAGGATCCATTCATTCTCTCTGGATTTTATTTGTGGTTGGTAGGTTAGATATCTGGTAAAGGGTCCGTTTCTTTCTTTGTAGAAAAGGATATTGGATATTCTTTTTTTCCCTTTTTATTACAGTATGAATGGAAGCTTAGGGAATGGGTCGAGAATAGTAACTGTATTTTTATCCAGAAAGTTCAGGGACTGTTACATGCGATTTAAAACCTTCTTTGTCAAAACAGGCTTAGAGAAATGTATAGCGCTTCCTTTACTAGAATACTGTTCTCCGGTGTGGATGTCTGCTTCTGTCAGCAGAGATTGATCTCTTCCAGGTAGAGTGGTTCGTGGTGGTAGGTTTCAGTTTCATAATAGTAGTAGTTATGATTTGGACCATCGACGGATGGTGTCTTGTTTGTCACTTTTTCTTAAGTTATATTTTAACTGATCTTTCACATTCATAATTGATTTCTGATTCCCTTTTATTTACCTTCCAAGAGCAACCAGATTTTTGAAAAGCAGCACCAATATGCAGTCAATGTGACTCTCTGTCGAACTTCCCAATTCCAGAGGTCCTTTATCCTCACACGTGGACTTTGGGACAGTCTCGAGGATGTTGCGCAACTGGTACTTCAGAAGTTCAAGCGAAGATACAATGTATTATTACCCTAATACTTTCTCCTTGTATTTTAATACACTTATTGATTTATGTTTCATTTTTTAATAACTGATATCTCTTCTTTCTTTATCTCCCTTTACTTCCTTTTACTTCTTCCTAATGAACACCGTATTCGTTGGAAGCTTGAATACCAAACCCCTGTAGGCTTGTTTCATATGATTGGGTTTCCTCTTCTGAATATGTTAATCATAAAAGTGTAATCTAAAAAATATCATTGTAATTTCTGTGCTTGAGCCAGTTGAAGTTTTCATTTCTCTTAAGACTCACATTAGTATACGTAACGACAGCTCAGTAGAAATTGCTCTTTCACAAAAGACGAATGAAATGAGTTTTTGAAAATCTGAAGGAGTGTGGAATTTGCCTGGAAATAGTTTTCCAGTTTCAATACTGCGAAGCAGAGGCAACCAAGTGTTTCATGTTTACAGGAAAGATTTCCTGATACTTCATCCATGCTCCCGGTGACGAGAGAGAGAGAGAGAGAGAGAGAGAGAGAGAGAGAGAGAGAGAGAGAGAGAGAGAGAGAATAAATAGCAGTAAATCAAAATACGATTCAGAGACTGTGGAAACGTTGTTCATTCTGTGTATTGTAAGGTTTCATTAAACAAATCGCCTTTCTTGCATTTAGTGGTCCTGACACTTGCCTCACTAGCAGAAGGGACAGTAATCGATTTTGGGACGGGAAAGAAAAAGAAAATATTTATTCATCTGAAATACGATTCCTTATATCAAAGCGTATACCATTTCATTGCCACCTGTTTATTTATGAATTCTATATAATCAGCAATCAATTCTCATTTCGTTATCTCCGTCTGGAAAAAGCTAGTTTCACAATGTCATTAGTTTCTAAATGAATTGTAGAAAATTATATATATATATATTATATATATATATATATATATATATATATATATATATATATGTATATGTTATATATATATATATATATATATATATATATATATATATATATATATTATATAAAAGGATAAAACGTCTATTGCCCCTCGTCCGCTTTCAGATTATAGATTTATTAGAGCTGGAATAGACCCATACGCATCATCGTGGTCAAATGGGCCTCGCCAGGATTCTTCGAGGTATCCCTCTGTTGACCTTTGTAGGAGGTGCCCCAAAGCCTTCCATTTCGTCTTCTTGTCTTAGCCTAAATTAGAGTCCTTCTCGAGAAGAGGTCGAGTGCCACTTGAAGGAATGAGCAATACCGACTAGTGATTGCCCTTAAGAATCTGAAGAGAGTCGATATTGTCTTAATTTTAAACAGTTTCGGAAATAGAACTCATAGGGATCTTTCTGGTGAATTTCAGGGTTTTTTTCATGTTCCCTAGTGCTGTGTATAGGTTATGAATATTTTTATTTTGAATACTGTTTTACTGCTGCGAGTGCTATAATGATTAATAAAAATTATGCTAATATAGTTGCCTTTTATTCCTTTATGTATAATATCTCACAATATAACGCATATTTCATGTGTATTTTATTGAGAAATGAGTAATATTCTTTGCCTTCACGAAGCCATTAAATTATAATTAGTGAAAATGAAAGAATTTCTCCGGCTACATATCAGAGGTGACTCAGCAATTCTATCATACTTTGGAGCTATCCGCAGCGCCCGGAATAATTGACTGGAAGACTACTTTCATCCTTCAACCGCCAGGCTTTGGAATTCTCTCCCAGCTTCTGCTTATGTCCTGGGTGTTGAGTCTAATACTTGTTTCGGGATTTAGGCATAACGGCTTTTTCGACTCAACTTTTTTTTTAATTTATTGATTGTTTTTAGGGCTGAATAACATGCTTTGATTGATCTCTATTTGCCAAATGCATTCACACTGAATGTATACTTTATTTTCAAATACTCCGGTAACAATACCGTGTGTGTCTATTTTTGTCTTTGATACAGGTTACATTACGCAAACGTTATAAAGTCTGATCAAGAAGAGAGAGAGAGAGAGAGAGAGAGAGAGAGAGAGAGAGAGAGAGTTTGTAATGTAATCAACCACGTGGCATGATATTGAGGACCAAAATGTACTCGAGCGAGCACAAGCGGGAATATCTGGTTCCAATAATGTGAACTGATATTAGTATTGGGATAATAATGAGTCTCTCTCGCCTTATTTAATGATCTCGTTTAATCATCACATTTGCGATCTCATCTGCAGGTTCCATTATCGGATAGCATTTGCCGATTGTTTATTTCTAGAACCTCGTACCTGACTGTTCTAAAAAAGGGGGGAATGAAACTGATAAATCTGAATTTGTATGAATATTTATCTAATTAAGATTAACGATAATAATTAGATTTCAGATGTAAGACAGTAATGCATATAAAAATAAGTTAAACTGGAACTGAAGAAGTTTCCAAATTATATATTAATCTAAAAACTTTATTTTTTATTTCTTGGGCTTCGGGAAACTCATTCATGAGTTCGAGTCTTTCGCCGGAAAATACAGGAAGAGATTTCGTAGTCATTTGTACAAGGTGTATAAATACCTCCAGTATATATACACAAATATATAAACAGCTCTCTAGGGAGTCGAGTACTGACTCAAGCTTTCTCATTTACCCAAAGAGCCTCATGTTTACATCCTCCAGACTAGGTGGTTTTGTTTCTCAGAATTCTACGACACAATGAACTGAGGCTATTGTATTCTTTTGTCCACAAACTTGGGAGAGAGCTAACATAGCTACTGTGCTTAGTTGGAATTCTGTTCTGTGAAACGATACACTAGTAGTAGGTTTATGTTAATAGAATTAATAATATGACTTTTTAAAAATGGAAAACAAAAGGTTAAACAATACCATTTTTCTTTTCAGTAATTCGTCTGCTTTGTTTGTTACTGAAGCATTCATAGCAAAAAGCCTCGGATATTATGCTTATGCAACAAAATTAGCTATTATTGACAATGCCATAAGTTCTTACAGGTATATTTTTATACATTTAGTGTTTAGTGATAAAGATATAAATTTTTGTCTTTTTATTTCATAAATGAAGACGATGGAACTTTCGTGAAAATGACCAGCTGACGAAGACTTAGCAGACGAATTCATTGCAGGGAACCGGACAAGAAAAAATAAAGGTTTTGCAACGAGGTGAAATCGTTACAGACAGAAATACACCTTTTTTTTTTTTTTTTTTTTTTTTTTTTTTTTTTTTTTTTTTTTCCTGTGTATATCGCCATTTTAGTGCATTTTTAGCTTTCATCTATCTAGCTTCTTCAACTTTACTTGTAAATCATTTTGCATCAAAGGCGTTGCAGTTGCGTGAGGTCGAAAAGTTGCCACTCGTCATTTTAATATATAATTCTTAACTAATTTTCTTAGCCTCCGCCAACTAGCCTTAATAGTTAATGGGGCATTATTTATTTTTCTATTAATAATGCACATTAAAAGAAAAATATGACTCTGGAAATGAAAGGTCATCCTCCCACTTAATTACCAAATTGCCAGATAATGTTTATTATTGTAATATGTAGACCCAGCTTTTAAATTATCTTTTTTTTCTGATTCGTGTATGTACTTTTTTTTAATTAAATGATTTTATAAATATTATTTCCAATTCAGACCAACAGGATTTAATTTCCTATGTTGCTATTCTAGTGATTCAGTGTTTACATTTAGTTTCGTTTCCCTTTTCGACTGACGTCTGCTTCTTCCTTTACAACACCACTTGACAAATGATCCCAAAGTGTCTGATTTTTGAGTGAAATACCTTTTAAGACTAATATTCTGAATAATAGTTTTGATCCAGTCAACTGCCAAAAAATAGTCTATGCGTCTATTGTTTTTTAAGATTCCGTTGTGTTTTTACTTTCAGTCTCGCTTCGGTTTTGGAAATTCGTCTGGCTGTTAGTGTTACCAAAAAAAAACAATCTGAACATAAACCCTTTCATATTTCGCTGTTTCAAGTAAAATATTATTACCAGAGCTTAATTGCCACAAATGAAAATTTGTTTTTAAATTTGTTCTTATAATTTCATTCAAATTTAAAAATGGATTTATAAATGTAAAACTAATAAAGTTTAGACATTAGCCTTTAAAGTAAAATCCTGACCAAGAGCAGTTGCTAGTTAATGTCAGTATTTTTATTTGTTTTAACAGTTTTCCTGAATCATAATGAGTTATCATTAAGAATCATAAATATAAGATCTTATTTTTTATTAATTTATTATATTTCGTTGATAAAATTTCTCACATCTTTCGTAAAATCAAAGACTAAATCTACGGTTTGCACAAAATAGTTGCCAGTTACTCTATATATTTGGTTGTTATTTATTAGTTACTTTTAGTGTCAACAGATGTCCATAGTGGCGTCGCCCCTAATTGACAACTGTATGATAGCAAGCCTAAAATTAGATACAAAGATGATATGAAACCGATAAATAGATTAAATAACTATCTTATACATACCATAATGTTTTTTATTTATTTTAATTTGTTAAGTAATACCGCTGAAATGGAACATTCAGTAGAAACAAAGCAAGTCCATTCCTTCAGCGAAGATTCCCTCTCGGTTGGACGTTTTCTTTCTTAGTCTTGTTTTCCCTGTGGAATGTCGTCTGCTTCTCCCTGCTAGGCAACAAAGTCTCGCCAAGAAGGGTTGGGCATTCTCTTGACACTGACCAGACCCATGTTGCTGACTTTGGAAACTCAAACACTACTTCGGTTCATTTCAGTATCTTATTTATTTAATAATCGCTCGAACGCTACTTTGCTGAAATTTATATATTTTGAAAGTTAAGCATTCGCTCTTTCCGTTTCAGCATTTCGTCTGCTTTGCTTGTGTTACCAAAACATTCGTAGCAGAAATCGTCGGTGACTCATTCCTCAGCAAACTAGGGTATTATTGGCAGTTCCGTTATTATTTCAAGAAATGTGTCACTGAATTATGTTTACCTATAAAGCCTACATTTTTCTTTGGGTTTTGACAAATAAAATATAATTGTAATTATGTCAAAACTATCACCAGCGAGACAGAGCAAACGAACTTTTTTGCAAGGAAACGGCACCAAAATAAAGAATTGACATCGAGAAAAAATCGATATAGATATAAATACACCTTTATCCAGTAGTATATTTTATCTTTAATCCATCATAGCTTCAATTATCTGCAAATTGAATTGCCTCAAGAAATTCCAAGTTACGTAGTTTCAAAAAGTTTACTCTCATCATTTTTATGCACAGCTCCATTAGTAATTTCTAGAGAATACGCGAACCAACCTTCATAGCGGACGAGTCTATTTATTCTCCTACTTAATGATGTATATTATGAGAGAGAAATACCGTACAGAACTCTCCAAGTCATAGGCAATACTGACATTTTTGAAGTGAATTACCACTTGATATACTGATCAATATTTGACGTAGCTTTCCAAGTAGTACCTTTGTAAAAAAATATAATTTCACACGCAATAACCAATGTGATTTCATTTTCTGTGAGTATTTTAATGGTTCTGTGTTCTCATTATAGTCCAGTCTCCCTTTTTAATTGTCTGCGTCTTCCTTTACAAACACGACTTGACAAAAGCTCCAAAAATATCCCATTTTTTTTTTAGCGAAGTCTGACTTTTTAAGTTCTAAATATTCTCCAAATGATAATTTTTTATCAAATCAGTAGCCAAAGTAAAGTCTATCGACTATATTTTCTTATTACGTTGTGTTTTACTTCCAGCCTCTTCTCAGTTACCAAACACTGTCAACATAACCCTTTAGGTGTTCCACAATTGTCAGTTTAAGAATACTGTTTCCTATATTCAATTTCGGTGAATAGGAATGTGGTTTAATTTTTTTATAAATTTCTTACCTTTGTTAGCAAATTACGTTTATAAATGCAAAACTCCAAAAGTTTAGACAATTGCCTTTTTTTTTTTTTTGTAAAGACTTGCCGACAATAGTTGCCAGTTGCTGTTCATATCTTTATTCATTTTAAGTTTTCCATAGTTTATATTACTTTCAGAAAATTTCTCATTTATTTCGTAAAGTCAAGGGTAATTATCCGATGTAACAAAAATGTTGCCAGTTGCTCTCTCTCTCTCTCTCTCTCTCTCTCTCTCTCTCTCTCTGCTCTCTCTCTCTCTCTCTATCTATATATATATATATATATATATATATATATATATATATATATATATATATATATATATATAGTAGAGAGAGAGAGAGAGAGAGAGAGAGAGAGAGAGAGAGAGAGAGAGATCTTTATTTTGTCACTTGAAGTGTCATCAGATGACCATAGTGACATCGTCCCATATTGATGATAGGATAACAAGCTTAAATCCAATGGAAAAATATTACGAAACCACTAAACACATTGTATAAATAATATATTTATGTTTATGAATATATGTTTACACTGTGATATCGCAGAAATGGAACATTTTACCGGACTAATTCTAGACCATCGTTTACATAACGATTTTCGTAAGTTTAAGGTGTTATCTTTCTAGTGGAGTTTGATAATTGACATGTTCTTGTTAAGAATAATCTTTACTTATTTGATAAGGCTGAGATGGAACAGTTTGTAGATATAACTTTAGTCCATCAATTTGATGTGATGACTGCCGTGCCTTTGGTGTTGTTTGTCCTTTTAGTCTCGTTTCCCTTTTAGGATTTCGTCTGCTTTTCCCTTGACGAGAGAGAGAGCAAGTCTACTAAGATTTCTGCAGTTATAGACAAAGTTTAATTTTTTCTTTTTATTTGTCAAATATTTACGTAACGTTTTTTCGTGATCCAGAGTCACTGCATTGTTTATTAAAACGATGTTTTGTTATAGTTTTTCTGTTATTTCACCTGTCCGAAACGGTGGGGTTTTTCAGTTAGTCTTTTGTTCTATGGAGCTGTACCCTTTATCTAAGACCTAAGTCATAACGAAGAAAATTAATTATGCCATATCATCAACGATATCTCTGAAATATTCTTATGACATCAAATCTTTCAAAACGGTCTTCAAAATATATATTAAAGTGAACGGAGTATGGTTTGAAATGCTGTTCACATCTGTCAGGATAGTGTTGGAACTTGAGTCACGTGACTTGACCTGGCTGTGTTTTTTTTCTTCCCCTCATCAGCAGCCATCTTAAACTTAGTTTTGCTCTGGTTATTCTTCGCCATTATACCGAAAGTGAGTTTCGTTACTTATTCATTATTACATGTTATGTAGATTAAAGTGATACATCAATGTATCCTGCCAATAAGTGCCTTAAGCACTTACAAGTGTATAAGAGACTGTCGAGTGCTGGCACCCTATGGTAGGAACATAGCCCGTCCCTGAAGTGTTAAATTGGCCTCTTGACCATTGGTCATGCTGAGGTAAGGCGTCTTTAATCTGGCTGGTCAGTGAAACTTTTAGGTAGCCTATCTGTGCGCCTTTAGGCTAAGGTTCAGCAGTCAAAGTCGTAGAGATGATTCTATTCCAGTCTTAGGTTAAGCCACCCTAATGATCCTAGGAACTGAAAATTGTGACACAAGTTCTTTGTTTATTCTGTGGGAATGAAGACCTTAAATTAGTTAAAAATGAGTCGGTGCATTCCTCTGCAGTCTGGCACATTGGTCGTCCTGTGAAAGTGCTGGCAATATTCAGTGCCCAAAGAGGTGCACTGAATTTAGCAGAACCAAAGATGTATTTTGGCTGATGGAGGGTGGGTACAAAGAGTCACCATTTCAGTGTTTACCTTCCCATTTTTTAGAAGTTTGGATGAAAATCCAAATGTAAAGCCTACGAGAGAGAG
>NC_061105.1:47807151-47820093 GCF_015104395.2 Macrobrachium nipponense | reverse complement strand
AGAATTTTATTATGTTATTCTTGATTTTTATTTTGATCCTTCCTTCTTTTCCTTTTGTTTATATTTAATTTTATTTTTTTTTATTTTTCGTTAATATAATTTTTTTATTATTTTTATATATTTTAATATATTTTACTTTTATATTTAATTTTATTTTTATTTTTGTCATTAATTTTGATTTTTAATTCAGTTTTCACTTTTATTCATTAATGTGATTAGCACTATTTTTGTTTTTATTTTTATCTATGAAAAAACGCTGCCGTTGAGAATAATAAACAAAAGTGTGGTCAGGAACTAGACTTGAATTACGAGCGAAATAAAAGTCGCAGGTGATGACTCAGGAAAACTCTTAAGGAAAATGGAAACTATTTGCCTCTTGAGAGAGAGAGAGAGAGAGAGAGAGAGAGAGAGAGAGAGAGAGAGAGAGAGAGAGAGAGAGAGGTCATCATATGTCACTCTATTTATTCATTCTTTTCATTCTTTTATCTAAAACAATATTAATGTTTTAATTGTTGTTGAAAGACAGACACACACACACACACACACGCACGCACACAAATGCAAAGAGAGAGAGAGAGAGAGAGAGAGACGTATTCAGTGATCATCATATGTCACTTCTATTTATTCATTCATCCATTCTTTTTTATATCTAAAACAGTACTGTATTTTCAACCGTTATTGAAGGACAGACAGACAGACAGACAGACAGACAGACAGACAGACAGACAGACAGACAGACAGACAGACAGACAGACAGACAGACAGACAGACAGACAGACAGACAGACAGACAGACAGACAGAGAAGAAAGTTCTCAACGCTTATCATAATTTATTGCTGCTGATCCGTTCCTTGATACTTTTGACATCCAAAACAGCATTGCAGCCTTTTACTTGCTGGAAATAGATTCTGTCTTTCCCTTTTATGTTGATCATTAGAGATGTTATTCTTTCATTGTTTATTTTCAAGAAAAATCACGAACTTTGACCTTCTATGCAAATCTCCTCCTCCCAGTCTTTGTTATTTGATGCTAATTAGCGAGACGTTCTTTATCGATGGCTTTTTCTAATTAAAAGATTTACAACGTCTGGGGGAAATTTGATGCTGTTCGTTTTGTTTATCAATTGGGAAAACAGGTTTGTATTTCCTGGAGTGTGTTGTGAATTCCTTCTCTATTTTTCCCTTTTTCGTCCCAAAAACGTTTAATGCGGATTTGTTCTGCTTTGTAAGTTATTAGATATTCATTAGAGTTTTTTCTTAGACCGAACCAGAATTTTCTACTGATGCCATCCTTTAAGAACAACTGTCTATAGTTTTGAGTACTTTTCTATTAACGTAATTTAACTTTAAGTGGACAAAGTAAAACTATGAAATATAGGTAACTTTCTTTCTACTTTCATTGAACAATTAAAGACCCTAGATGAACAAATTTGCCAGAATGGAGGTAAAAAAAAAAGAATCAGGTAACAGCCTTAAAACTTTAGTAGATATGAGAATTGAAAGTAAACAGAAAGTAAACTAAAAGCAAAAAATACCAGTAGTCACTTTAAAGGTAAATAATCGTTCATGAAATTGTGATATATGTAAATACAGAGATGGTCTGACTTACTCCCATTTTTACATTAAACCGGTCTCCCCCTTTTCTCTTCCAGGGATGACGGACCCAAATCTATATCGGCGTCGCTTATTTTCACTTCTTTTGCTCATAGATGCATAAATCAACATCAGAACTAATCTCTCTCTCTCTCTCTCTCTCTCTCTCTCTCTCTGTACACACACACACACACCACACACACACACACACACACACACACACACACATATATATATATATATATATATATATATATATATATATATATATATATATATATATATATAGATATTAATATATATATATATATAATATATATATATATATATATATATATATATATATATATAATGTGCATTAAGTATATTCATAACAACTTTAGTTCCCGCAGAGCAGTTGTACCCTACGACCGTAGATGAATCGCGTAATATTCGTTAATAACTCTTCTCAAATACATCAGGAAACAGCCCTTGTGGGGGTGTGCTCAATACATCGTTGAATTACTCACCAAAGGTGATGAATTAAAACGGAAGAGGCGATTCAGACGGAGGGAACTGGAGGAAAGTGGAGTCAGTTTGTGAGGTAAATTAAATTTACATTTCGATAACATTATTGTAGATTAAGCCGACCTTATGCCAGCACGGGTGCCTACGCCTGAAAGTGACCTTAACATGATAATTGACAAAAAACATTATTGCTATGCATATTGTCTTGTGTTTCTGACTGATTTTACTTCGCTCAATTTTGTTTATACTAGATAAATTTTAATTTGAGTTTCAAAAGATTTCGCCCATGTAATTATTGTTGATTAAAAAAGTATCATTATAAAAATAGTCTACACCAGCATTAATAATTTTTCTAATATAATAGTATGTTTCTTTCCTATTTCTTACGAAAGTCAGCTTTCATTCATAGTGTTATTGAAAAGAGTTGAATTGAAATCAGAGATTTATATAAATATACTTTTACAGCCTTCCGTTTCAGTAATAAAATCCTCCCCTTTTGGGCCTTTGTGCTCCAATCAGGTGTGTAACAAAGACTAAAGAACGACTGCAGCAAACCTTAGCACCCCTGCCATCAAACCACACCAAAAGGTGAGCAATATTTGTGAAAAGATTTTTCTCACGAAATGATTGACATTGAACGTCCAAACAGAAAATGTCTTCTTAGTTGACAAGAATCAGGAAAACGTTTCTGCTATTTTATTTATCAGCTAAGTAACAGAATGTGAACATGATGTAATCGAGACACTTTTCATTAGGAAAATAATGTATCAGAATCTGACGTATCCAGAGATTATATAGAGTGGTTACGAGTATACGATGCCTTCTCGTCAGGAAGCGGGGATACAGTACAGGCAGTTAACAAGTCTTCTTCCTTGTAAACAACTAAGTATTTAGATAATCCGTTCTTCCAGAATCCATGAATAACTGTCATGCTTTTAGCTTTCATGCATTCGCTTACTTCCCATGCGCAGGCACACGCGCGTGCGCGCAAAGGACAGAATTGTGTCAATAGTTTGCTCACACGAAAAGATGAATCGGAGTTTACTTGATTGGTTTGGTCGTATGGAGAGAATGTCAGAAACAGGAGTTGATGAGGAGTGTTTGCTAGAGTTGCTGGGACGAATAAGGAAGGATGAATAAGCAGATGCCTTAAAAGAGAGCCGTTTAGACGAACAGATGGATGAACAGATAGATAAAGACATTACATGACATTACCATATTAGTCTCCCCCCGTACTTATTATTTTTCATTTCCTCTTTTCTTCTTCAGAGGCTTCAGCCGAAGACCTAACGAGATTAATTAAGGCAAATGCTCGTGACGTGCAAAGACTAATGACCTGTACGACATACCTCTTTCATTTGCTCTGGAGAACAATGGCACTCCGTCAAGCGCGTTTTCCGCTTTCCGTTCTTTTCTTGCCCAGTCAGGGTTCTTTTTTTCTCCCTCTCTCTCTCTCTTTTACTGCTGCTTCCTCTTCTATTCACTACTGAGTAATTAATGAGTTTACTTTGCCTCTCCAATGAAATCAACTTCGTTTTTTTTATTTGCTTTTACTGTTTTTTTTTTTAATAATGGCCGGTGAAGCAGACAGTGTTCAATGGATAACATTTCTCGTTTTTTTCCCTTTGACGAGTACTTTATTATTGAAAAAATTGCAAATGAGAGAGAGAGAGAGAGAGAGAGAGAGAGAGAGAGAGAGAGAGAGAGCAGCAACAAATCATTTGGTGGGCAGTTCAACATTTGCAGCGCAACAGGACCGCCATTTGAGAACATATGTTTCACAGCACAGTATATCCGACTGAATGCACCTCTCTCCCCGCCCCCTCCCTTCCACACACACACACACACACTTCACCAAGAAGGCTGCTTTCAGTATTTGTGTCAACATACCTCTAGCTACGATCCAGCAAACATGGAGAAATGATCTCGAAACACCCGGTTTTTTAACGACTTGGAATGATTCTAAAATGCAAAAAATTGCAGGTTTCACAAATCATGCTGGAATGGATATCAAATAAAACATCCATGTAATGTGCATGTCACGATTAATGAAAAGTATGATACACTTTTTAAAATGAGAAGAATCAAGAAGTAAAACTCAGAGCCACTGGAGAGAGACTCTTGGGTCACTGGAAGGAAATAAACCCCGACTTTTCTTTCCAGTTTTCTTTCCCCAAAGGAAACACGGGAGGCGAAGGAGGTCCCAGGGAAGGAAATACGGAAATACTCGTTTTCAGTTTTGGGAAATATTCAGCGTTTCTTTTATTCTCTCCGTCCTTTTCTCCACCTACTTATTTCATACGTTTTTCCTTCTTGTGTTAGGAATCTCTCTCTCTCTCTGTCTCTCTCTCTGTCTCTCTCTCTAGTAAGAAGGGTTTTGTGTGTGGATGTGTTTTTCTCTCATGCGCATAAGAAATCTCGTCTGCTGTCTCTCTCTCTCTCTCCTCTCTCTCTCTCTCTCTCTCTCTCTGTTGTTAATGAGAGGAAAAGTTTGTGTGCGTGTGTGTGTGTGCGTATTATTGTTGTATTTGCAGGGAAAATCTGCATCCATTTGATCCTGTTATTAAATTCCAAGTCTTGTTTTCCCGAAATAATACTTTTGCGATTACTGTTTGGTCTCCTCTTCTGTGAAGAAGTCTGTGAAGCCGGGGTTTCTCTTTTTGTCGTATTGGAAAATAGTCACTATCTATATCAGGATTTGGATGTCAATATTTCCACTAGTGAAATGGGACGGCGTTGATGCATTCACCCCTGATCGTCTGGTAGTTGTTGAATGTATATCAGTACACGGCATACCTAGAAAGTTGGTTGGTGGTTTTCAGTAAACTTTTGTGGAAGGTTGACTGGAACTAAACTCATTTATTTTTCATACTGATATGCGGCATAGTTTAGCCCAAAGCCAGATTGAACAGGCGTTTTAAGCCTTGTCTGAACATCCTCCTTTGTAAAGAAAAAAATAACAAAAGGAGAAATAAATGGATAAAAAAAATCGGTCAGCTGCTGCTGTAGGTAAAGGACAAGAGTGAGGGAGGCTGGAAGGCCAACTGGGTAAGGAAAAGCAACAAATAAAGAAAATCTTTTCAAACGAAAAGTGAACAATGGTTTGCCCCCAAATAAAATTGTCGGTTCCTCTCACAGTGAACTTTAGCGTTGAAAGCGTTCAATTAGATTGGAGAGAGAGAGAGAGAGAGAGAGAGAGAGAGAGAGAGAGAGAGAGAGAGAAATACAATAAATTTTTTTTCGAAGGTCTGTATGTTGCCCCCAAGAAGTTACAAAGAATGAGTACCTCTTGAGACTCAAAAGAAAAAGTAGTGTTTTCAAAAGAACTGTTACACAGACTAATTATTTACTCTGTGAAAGGGGAAATCCCGTTGTTGGAACTTGGCCTAAAAGTCTACACAGGATCCATTCATTCTCTCTGGATTTTATTTGTGGTTGGTAGGTTAGATATCTGGTAAAGGGTCGTTTCTTTCTTTGTAAAGAAAAGGATATTGGATATTCTTTTTTTCCCTTTTTATTACAGTATGAATGGAAGCTTAGGGAATGTCGAGAATAGTAACTGTATTTTTATCCAGAAAGTTCAGGGACTGTTACATGCGATTTAAAACCTTCTTTGTCAAAACAGGCTTAGAGAAATGTATAGCGCTTCCTTTACTAGAATACTGTTCTCCGGTGTGGATGTCTGCTTCTGTCAGCAGAGATTGATCTCTTCCAGGTAGAGTGGTTCGTGGTGGTAGGTTTCAGTTTCATAATAGTAGTAGTTATGATTTGGACCATCGACGGATGGTTTCTTGTTTGTCACTTTTTCTTAAGTTATATTTTAACTGATCTTTCACATTCATAATTGATTTCTGATCCCCTTTCCCTTCCAAGAGCAACCAGTTTCGTTGAACAGCAGCACCAATATGCAGTCAATGTGCTTCGCTGTCGACCTTCCCAATTCCAGAGGTCCTTTATTCCTCACACCGTTGGACTTTGGGACAGTCTCCCCGAGGATGTTGCGCAACTGGTACTTCAGAAGTTCAAGCGAAGATACAATGTATTATTACCCTAATACTTTCTCCTCGTATTTTAATACACTTATTGATTTATGTTTTCATTCTTTAATAAATGATATCTCTTCTTTCTTTATCTCCCTTTACTTCCTCTTACTTCTTCCTAATGAACACCGTATTCTTTGGAAGCTTGAATACCAAACCCCTGTAAGCTTGTTCCATATGATTGGGTTTCATCTTCTGAATATATTAATCATAAAAGTGTAATTTTTAAAAATATCATTGTAATTTCTGTTTGAGCCAGTTGAAGTTTTCATTGCTCTAATGACTCACATTAGTATACGTAACGACTGCTTAGCAGAAATTCCTCTTTTACAAAAAAAAGGATGAAAAGAGTTTTGAAAATCTGAAGAAGTCTGGAATTTGCCTGGAAATAGTTTTCCAGTTTCAATACTGCGAAGCAGAGGCAACCAAATGTTTCATGTTTACAGGAAAGATTTCCTGATATTTCATCTATGCTCCCGGTGACGCAGAGAGAGAGAGAGAGAGAGAGAGAGAGAGAGAGAGATAACAGTAAATCAAAATACGATTTTTCTCTAATCAGAGAATGTGGAAACGTTGTTCATTCTGTGTATTGTAAGGTTTCATTAAACAAATCGTCTCTCTTGCATTTAGTGGTCCTGACACTTGCCTCACTAGCAGAAGGGACAGTAATCGATTTTGGGACGGGAAAGAAAAAGAAAATATTTATTCAGCAGAAATACGATTCCTTATATCAAAGCGTATACCATTTCATTGCTACCTGTTTATTTATGAATTCTATATAATCAGTAATCAATTCTCATTCCGTTTTCTTCGTCTGGAAAAAGGTAGTTTCACAATGTCATTAGTTTCTAAATGAATTGTAGGAATTATATATATATAATATATACTATATATATATATATATATATATATATCTATTATATATATCATATATATATAATATTAGGGCTTGTGCCTTGTATGATAAGGCGCCCTATGAGGTAATGTTAGACTTGCGATAATTTTACGCTAAGTCGGTTGGTATTGCACTTCCATATTCAATGGAGTGTCTGGGGGTTTGTAGATCACTTACGAAGTCGGTATTATCTTGTTGGTTATTACGACGATGTGTTAAACTCATGGTGAGGAGGTTCTTGTAGAAAACACGAAGTATAAAAATAGATATATTCTTCTGAAGTTTTACATGGTGAAGATCAGGTATGATTGTACAAGTCTTCTAATGACGATAGCTTGAGCGCTTCTGCCAATGATGATGGCTAATCCTATTCCTCTACATGATAAAGCTTAGGTAAAGAGGTACAGGTCTTCTAATGACGATAGCTAACTCTGTTCTGCCTGTCTACCATCTCTGTTACAAGTTATGAAGGAACAGACAGTAGTTCGAACATATGAACATACATACAAACGACATAGTTACATACGAACACACAATCAAATGAGACACGCTACAGATCACGTAGGCCGTTTGAATTATAGGTCGGGGTAGTTGTCTCAAGCAGGGAGCTTGGACTGTTTCAAAACAAATGAATGACCACAGATGACGGCATGTCAACTTAGCCTACATACTTATTGTATACATCATCTTTAGCGTCTCTAGTCTGATCACATTCCTGCAAGCAATCTGGTTGACCTCTTTAGTTTTAGTATTTTATATATATGGACTAACATTCCATATTTTTATTATGTAAACACTTACATATAATATATATATATATATATCTATATATATATATATATTATATATATAGAATATATATTATATATCTATATATATAGATATACTATATATATATATATATATTTATATATACATAAGAAGAATAAAACGTGTATTGCCTCTCATACATACATATACCTGTCTCTTTCAGATATATTTACTAGAGCTGGAATAGACCCATACACATCATCGTGGTCAAATGGGCTTAGCGGGTTCGTTTCCCGCTACCGGACATCATAATTTCTACAAATTTCTTGCTCTTGGGTCTCAAGGCTTTGCAGTGACAAGCTTATCCTGAAAAGCACGATGAATTCGAGAAGTAAAGAGGGCATTGTGGCTATTACAATTACCTGTGTAACTGGTAAAAGGGGACCCACCACACACACACACACACACACACACACACAAGGTGCCCCAAAGCCTTCCATTTCGTCATCTTGTCTTAGCCTAAATTAGAGTCCTTCTCGAGAAGAGGTCGAGTGCCACTTGAAGGAATGAGCAATGCCGACTAGCGATTGTCCTTAAGAATCTGAAGAGAGTCGGTGCTGTCTTAATTTTAAACTGTTACGGAAATAGAACTCATAGGGATCTTTCTGGTGAATTTCAGTTTTTTTTTTTTTTATGTTCCCTAGTGCTGTGTGTAGGTTATGAATATTTTTTATTTTGAATACTGTTTTACTGCTCGAGTGCTTTAATGATTGATAGTAATTACGCTAATATATAGTTGATTTTTTGTCCATGTATAATATCCCACAATATAACACACATATCATGTGTATTATATTGAGAAATCAGTAATATTCTTTGCCCTAAATTATATTTTGTGAAAATGAAAAAATTTTTCCGGCTACATATCAGAGGCAACTCAACAATTCAATCATATTTTGGAGTTATCCGCAGCGCCTGGATTAATTAACTGGAAGACTACTTTCAACCTTCAACCGCCAGGCTTTGGAATTCTCTCCCAGCTTCTGCTTATGTCCTGGGTGTTGAGTCTAATAGTTGTTTCGGGTTTTAGGCATAACGGCTTTTTCGACTCTACTTTTTTAATAATTTATTGATTGTTTTTAGGGCTGAATAGCATGCTTTGATTGATCTCTATTTGCCAAATGCATTCACACTGAATGTATACTTTATTTTCAAATACTCCAGTAACAATACCGTGTTTGTCTATTTTTGCGTCTGTTATACAGGCTACATTACACAAACGTTATAAAGTCTGATCAAGAAGAGAGAGAGAGAGAGAGAGAGAGAGAGAGAGAGAGAGAGAGAGAGAGAGAGAGAGAGAGAGAGAGAGAGAGAGAGAGAGTAATGTAATAAACCACTCGCATGATATTGAGGGCCAAAATGTACTCGAGCGAGCATAAGCGGGAAAATCTGGTTCCAATAATGTGAACTGATATTAGTATTGGGGTAATAATGAGTCTCTCTCGCCTTATTTAATGATCTCGTTTAATCATCACATTTGCGATCTCATCTGCAGGTTCCATTATCGGATAGCATTTGCCGATTGTTTATTTCTAGAACCTCGTACCTGACTGTTGAAAAAAATGTGTTAGATTAATTAAACTGAAATTGATAAATCTGAATATATGTATGAATATTTATCAAATCAAGATATGTAAAGATAATAATTAGATTTCACATGTAAGACAGTAATGCATTTAAAAATAAGTTAAACTGGAACTGAACAAGTTTCCAACTTATATATTAATTCAAAAACTTTATTTCTTATTTCTTGAGCTTCGGAAAACTCATTCATGAGTTCTAGTCTTTCTCCGGAAAATATAGGAAGAGATTCCGTAGTCATTTGTACAAGGTGTATAAATACCTCCAGTGTATATACACAAATATATAAACAGCTCTCTAGGGAGTCGAGTACTAACTCAAGCTTTCTTATATACCCAAAGAGCCTCATGTTTACTCATTCCTGAGAATAGGTTTTGTTTCTCAGAATTCTACGACACAATGAACTGAGGGTATTGTATTCTTTTGTCGACAAACTTGAGAGAGAGCTTAACATAGCTACTGTGATTAGTTGGAATTCTGTTCTGTGAAACGATACACTAGTAGTAGGTTTCAGGACTTGTAAATCATGTTAATAGTATTAATAATAATGACTTTTTTTAAAAAATGGAAAACAAAAAGGTTAAACAATACCATTTTTCTTTTCAATAATTCGTCTGCTTTGTTTGTGTTACCAAAGCATTCATAGCAAAAAGCCTCTGAGATTATTTGCTTATGTAACAAAATTAGCTATTATTGACAATACCATGAGTTCTTACAGGTATATTTTATATATTTAGTGTTTAGTGATAATGATATGATTTTTTTTTTAGTTTTTTCATCAATGAAGACGATGGAACTTTCGTGAAAATGACAAGCTGAAGACGAATTCATTACAGGGAACCGGACTTAAGAAAAAATAAAGGTTTTGCAACAAGGTGAAATCGTTACAGGCAGAAATATACCTTTTTTCCTGTGTAATATCGCCACTTTAGTGCATTTTAGCTTTCATCTATCTTAGCTTCTTCAACTTTACTTGTAAATCATTTTGTATCAAAGGCGTTGCAGTTGCGTGAGGTCGAAAAGTTGCCACTCGTCATTTAATATATAATTTTTAACTAATTTCCTTAGCATCCGCCAACTAGCCTTAATAGTTAATGGGGCATTATTTATTTCCTATTAATAATGCACATTAAAAGAAAAATAGGACTCTGGAAATGAAAGGTCATTCCCATTTAATTACCAAATTGCCAGATAATGTTTATTATTGTAATATGTAGAGCTTTTAAATTATCTTTTTTTCTGATTCGTGTATGTACTTTTAGTTAAATGAATTTTTTTACAAATATCTCCAATTCAGAACAACAGGATTTAATTTCCTATGTTGCTATTCTAGTGATTCAGTGTTTACATTTAGTTTCGTTTCCCCTTTCGACTGATCTCTGCTTCTTCCTTTACAACACCACTTGACAAACGCTCCCAAAAGTGTCTGATTTTTGAGTGAAATACCTTTTCAGTGACTAATATTCTGAATAATAGTTTTGATCCAGTCAACTGCCAAAAAATAGTCCATGCGTCTATAGTTTTTTTTAAGATTCCGTTGTGTTTCTACTTTCAGTCTCGCTTCAATTCTGGAAATTCGTCTGGCTGTTAGTGTTACCAAACAATCTGAAGATAAACCCTTTGACATTTCGCTGTTTCGAGTAAAATATATAATGACCAGATCTTAATTGCCACAAATAAAAATTTGTTTTAAATTTGTTCTTATAAACTTCATACAATTTAAAAAATGGACATTTATAAATGTAAAACTAATAAAGTTTAGACATTAGCCTTTTAAGTGAAATCCTGACCAAGAACAGTTGTTAGTTAATGTCAGTATTTTTATTTGTTTTAACAGTTTTTCTGAATCATAATGAGTTATCATTAAGAAGCAGCAATATAAGATCTTATTTTTTATATATTTATTATATTTCGTTGATAAAATTTCTCACATCTTTCGTAAAATCAAAGACTAAATCTTCGGTTTGCACAAAATAGTTGCCAGTTACTCAATATATTTGGCTGTTATTTATTAGTTACTTTTAGTGTCAACAGATGTCCATAGTGGCGTCGCCCCTAATTGACAACTGTATGATAGCAAGCCTAAAATTAGATACGAAGATGATATGAAACCGTTAAATAGATTAAATAACTATCTTATACATACCATAATGTTTTATTTATTTTAATTTGTTAAGTAATACCGCTGAAATGGAGCATTCAGTAGGTGCAAAGCAAGTCTATTCCTTCAACGAAGATTCCCTCTCGGTTGGACGTTTTCTTTCTTGGTCTCGTTTTCCCTGTGGAATGTCGTCTGCTTCTCCCTGCTAGGCAACAAAGTCTCGCCAAGAAGGGTTGGTATTCTCCTGACATACTGACCAGACCCATGTTGCTGACTTTGGAATTCCAGCACTACTTCGGTTCATTTCAGAATCTTATTTTATTTAATAATCGCTCGAACGCTACTTTACTGAAGTGATATATTTTGAAAAGTTAAACGTTTGCTCACTCCGTTTCAGCATTTCGTCTGCTTTGCTTGTGTTACCAACACATTCGTGGCAGAAATCGTCGGAGGTGACTCATTCCTCAGCAAACTAGGGTATTATTGGCAGTTCCATTATTATTTCAAGAAATTTGTCACTGAATTATTTCTTACCTATAAAGCCATAATTTTTTGTTGGGTTTTTGACAAATAAATACGATAGTACTTATGTCAAAACTATCACCAGCGAGACAGAGCAAACCACTTTTTTTTTTTTTTTTTTTTTTTTTTTTTGCAAGGAAACGGCACCAAAATAAAGAATTGACATCGAGAAAAAATCGATATAGATATAAATACACCTTTATCCAGTAGTATATTTTATCTTTAATCCATCATAGCTTCAATTATCTGCAAATTGAATTGCCTCAAGAAATTCTAAGTTACGTAGTTTCAAAAAGTTTACTCTCATCATTTTTATGCACAGCTCCATTAGTAATTTCTAGAGAATGCGCGAACCAGCCTTAATAGCGGACGAGTCTATTTATCTCCTACTTAATGATGTATATTTAACAGAGAGAAATACCGTACAGAACTCTCCAAGTCATAGGCAATACTGACATTTTTGAAGTGAATTACCACTTGATATACTGATCAATATTTGACGTAGGCCTTCCAAGTAGTACCTTTTCTAAAAATATAATTTCCCACGCAAGCCAATGTGATTTCATTTTCTGTGAGTATTTTATTTAAATGGTTCTGTGTTCTCATTATAGTTCAGTCTCCCTTTTTAATTGTGTCTGCGTCTTCCTTTACAAACACGACTTGACAAAAGCTCCCAAAATATCCCTTTTTTTTTTTAGCGAAGTCTGACTTTTTAAGTTCTAAATATTCTCAAATGACAATTTTTATCAAATCAGTCGCCAAGGTAAAGTCTATTCGACTATATTTTCTTATTACGTTGTGTTTTACTTCCAGCCTCTTCTCAGTTACCAAACACTGTCAACATAAACCCTTTAGGGTTCCACAATTTTCAGTTAAGAATACAGTTTCCTATAT
>NC_061105.1:47749651-47802151 GCF_015104395.2 Macrobrachium nipponense | reverse complement strand
GTTGTTAAGATTATGATCAATATAGGCTTAAATGTTATAGCTGTATAAATGGATGATTGTAGCCCATAGAGTCGAACTTTATCCCTTATTGATTAGTCAGCCCTTTAGTGTGTTTCATAGGCCTTCCTTTCATTCATTTAGGAGATAATTGTGCGCGTTTCCTTAGAAAATTAGTCTGCCACTAGTGATTTGATTTAAGCAGAGAATTATCCTCATAGTTGCTGGGTGACCGGTGGGGCTGGCAGCCAGTGGGTTCATGGCTAAAACTAGACGTGGTGGATCAGTACTGTGACAAAATGTATTTCATTGCATGTAATAAGGATGGTAGGGCCTCGGGGCTACTCCTCACTCCTTAATGACTGAAATTTTTTATGCTCGTTTTATTTTCATTTATTTAATAAGGAATTTGTTGTATTTCCCGAATAAAAACACTTCAGCTTCTGTCATGTCAAATTAACACTTACGTGCAGGGCTGGAATGTTTTGAGTTTTTAAGATTTCATTTGGATATGAAAATAAATTAACTAGTATTTGCAGATGCAAGGTTTCTGAATGTTACCAGTCATGTATATTGTGGTATTTCTACAGAAGCAATCCGCAGTGGCCTAGACTATGGCAATTGGCGTTTTCCTATGTTATTTTATTTAATGAACAAGAATTTCAAGTAATATTTATTCGGACGACTGTAATTAACCGCCAGGGGCCAGTACTAAACACGACGAAATACATTGGACGCCCCAATCCTTAGTGGATGTCGTATCCGCGGTTACGTTCCTTGCAGTCCGTGTGGAACTATTCTGTAGAATTACCCTGCAAGAAACGTAACCGCGGATACGACATCCACTAGGGATTGGGGCGTCCAATGTATTTCGCCGTGTTTAGTACTGGCCCCTGGGGGTTAATTACAGTCTTCCGAATAAATATTGCTTAAAATTCTTGTTCAGGAGGTAAAACTGCATAGAAAAACCGCAACTGCCATAGTCTGGGCCGCCGCGGATAGGTACCCTACTATGAGATTCAGGGCCTCTGTAACACGGTTTTTTCGCAATAACTTTTTATCTATGCATTTCATAAATATAACGCTTATTCAGAATACATATTATATCAACACATAAATTTTGAGTGTATTCTGCACTACGTAGGTTGAATAAATTTGTACTTATAATGTAAAAGTGACCTTTTTTTTGAAGACGGGCCAACTTACTCAGAGAAAAGGTTTCGAACGCACTCGTTTACGTAACTTATGACATCATTTCTTCCCTCTTTCTCGATGGATGATGGCTGTACGTAACGAAGGCTAAACCTCTGGCAACAATGACATACAAATTTAAATACAAGCAAAGCTGTACACCTTTCTGAACTCTGGAACCTCCCCACTGATAATTGTCATAATGAACAAACCAACAAAATATGTTAATAAATACAAAAACACTTCGATTATTAGTCTAACTCCCAAAATAAGTTTCCAAGAAATTACAGTCACTTTATAGGTCACAATCAGATTGACAAGATTGTAGGGAATAGTTGGTAATTACCAAAAACATAGTAGACAAGATGATTTGTAACTGCTATAATCCAATGTCAAGCAATTTTTATTTATTGGCTATCTACCTATTTTACTGAAAAAAAAATAGCCGGTACCGTATATTGGCTTTAAACCTTCACCAATAATTATCGTCAGAATGGTGACTTCATGAGGCTCCACCCACTTTCGCCTCGTTATAATTCCGGATAACATGAAGGCTACCATGGGCATTGTTGGATTAGAAAATTTGAACTTCTGGCTATAAAAACTCATTTCTCGAGTAGTTGTAAGAAGTGCTAAATGATCCTCAAGGATCCCAGCAGTTGGTTTTAAACGTTTAATTCATGTATATTACTGCTATACTGTTGCGGCACTACTGCTACAGTAGTATTACTACGCTAGCACCCACATCTATGTATCGTTCCGCCATTCATAAAGTCTTTGGGTTTCAGAGCCGATGGCATTTCTGTCTGGTGGATGGGCGGGGCAACATTTAGTCAGAAAGGTGTTTGTTTTACCTTGCTTACATAATGAATGTTTTTCGACTCTTGGCTCGTAATCATTGGTAATGGCGTCGGCTAGTTCATTTTTACTCTATAAAAATTAAAACTATCGGGTTTAGGTTATTGACAATGCTGACAAAATTTGTGTGTGGTTGTAAAATATACATATGTCAACTTTCAGCTACATCCGATGCTTTGACAAGGAGCAAAGTCCAAAAAACCGTGTTACAGAGACCCTGAATCTCATAGTAGATCTACCATCTTTTGATATTTTGTAAGCCTAGTCTCCTCTAGCACAAGTTCTGAACTTCTGACACATTAGTTCAAGAAAACTGTCCCAGTCAGTTGTGGTGGTTCTCAGTGAGGCATAAATTGAGTATCTTTACTGTAATATATTTTCTGTAAGTTTAAATACAAGCAGTGTCTCCTGGTTAGTGGCTCCTGCATGTGGAAGTCTGGCTTTGGTACATAACAAAGGATTTTGTCCCCTTAAATGTCACTGGAGCATGTGGTTCCTTGTCTGTACGCATCGTTGTAGATTTCACAATGTGCTATTTGCACCGGACAGGTAAGGTTTGTTGCAAAGTCTAGTCTGGAGTAATTGGAGTTTATATGGGCTAGTTCCAGTCTGCTGTTCATGACTGCATTGAGCTTTGAAGTACAAATTTTTCCTTCCAAGTGTTTAGGTGTTTATAGAAGTCCGAGTGAAATATCAGATTTTCAGATATGATTATTATTTCAGGTTTCTGTAGGTCACAAAGCATGTACATTTGCTTGCATGACTTCTTAGAAGCGCTTTCTCTTTCTCTCTGAAAATTCACTTGGATTTTTATAGATCACAATAGGTAATCATACTTCATACTGATTCTGGGAGAAGTGAATATATCCTTAGGATTTTAGGTAACTGAATATGTGTATTCTGTCTTCAGATTTTCCTCATTCTTCATTGCTATGTGATATGAACTTTGTTGTTTTTAGCTTTGTTTGTTGGTGAGTCGTTATTTTTATTGTGTTTTTTGTCTTTTTTTTTGGTGAGTCGTTATTTGGATTATATTTTTAAAATTTGGATGGGTACCGCACATAATATTCCACTGGGTAAAGCCACTTTAAGTGTCTGAAACACAATAAATATTCTTTCCTTGGCTTTATCCCTCTGTATACTTCATCCATGGTAGTTTGCACTTCTATATACATGTTACGTGCCCTGTCCATCTCACAAGCCCTTGGTAGGTTCATTTGAGATGGAATTTTTGTTAAAACAGAAGTCATTGTTTTAGGGTCTTTTCATGTTCTCTTCTGTCATACGTACGCAGTAAGAGTGTCTTTTAATGTTTTTGTTTGTTCTAAAACTACATTTTTGGGGTTAAGACTGAGTGATATTTCTTGTGGCAAGATTTATAAAGCTTTGTGCCAGCTTTTATTCCTTATAAAGAAATTCTTAGATGACACTACCACTCTCTCTCTTCTCTTCTCTCTCTCTCTCTTCTCTCTCTCTCTCTCTCTCTCTCTCTCTCTCTTGCGCTGTGGTTAATTTAACCGAAATAAACCTCGTAGATTATTTCCAACGAGACGTTGAAATCTCTGTTGAGTGCGCACGAACGGTGTATTGGAATGTGTTTTGAAACTTACTTTGATACATGTATGGGTATTTGGGGTCCCTTTTTCATAGACTAATAAATGTGTTTAACTAAATATACAAGATTTCGGGTGACATTATTTTAGCAGAAATAAACGGGCTGACTAATCATGTGGTTATTCGAGTGTTCGGCAGCTTGCTTTGAAAGTGGATGGTTTTTCATAAGAATGTTTGTTCATGTTAGTGATGGTAAAAGAGACATGTGAAGGGACCTTCAAGCTTGAAGTAATTGCTATGATACGGAATAGTACTTGAGGGTTTACACTTAATAAAGCAGGTAGATTATCTCTAGTTTATGAATTGTTGAACCTTCAGGTTATTTGTGAAAACTGGTATCAGATCTCTTTAGGAATACATTTTATCATAATTACGTCTGAGACACACACACACGGAGAGAGAGAGAGAGAGAGAGAGAGCGAGCGAGCTTAGCTATTATCCACTTACCTTCAGATTCAGATTATAAAACAGGTTTAAACTTGGCCATGATCGAAAGGCAAATAAAAAATACCTTGAAAAGTCCAGTTGAGACGAGACAATATTGAAGATAAGTGGGTGTATCCTATAGCCTTTTCTCGGCTGTAAATCAATTTCCAACCAGCCTTACTGGGAGCTGTTCACAAATGTGTTGACAGTCAGATTTCTGTGTTAATGTGTATATAAAGTACTTGCTGAATATTCCCTAACTCAGAAGCTTATTCAAAAACTACTGTAGTAAGGCATTAAGTGTGTTTTGTGATACTGAATGAGAGAAAATTCTTAATAAAGTGAGAGAAGCAGAAAAGTCTACCGCCTATTAACGAGACAGACAGTGATTGATTTGTTTCTTAGTATTGCTGTAACATTTTTCTCGTACTGTAACCTAATGTATTTAGTCTCGAGTAAATTTATGATTCAATCATGGTATGGTACGGTGCCTGTTTATTGTAAAATTTTATTCTCTAAATTCTAATGTTACTGTCTGTTGTTTAGTGGCTGGCGTCGGTTCTAAATGGTTGTCTTTGTCTTGCTATCCACAGTTTTTAGTTTACATACAATCTGCAGTTTCCCCTTTTTTATACACGATAACGGGTTTTTCGCTAAAATATGAATTTTTATTTATTGAACCTGAAATATAATATTGGAGGTGCTGTACAGTGGTTGAGTAATTATTTTTTTTTTTTTTTGCAAGTATTAAGAGGGTGCAATTTGATCTAGAACTAGTTTTGACATGTGGTCATTTTATTGCGTCCGACAGGTCTAGAGACAATTATATCGCTATGCTTAATAGAGAGAAATAATAATATTATGAGGTTTATAATTGGAAAGGCATCTATAGAAATAGTTGATTGGAGAATGGTAATTTCATTCGTGGGAGAATAGTCGAATTGACTAGTTCGTTTGTTTCTTACTTTTTGTCCCCATTTCTGGTGTTCGTTTATGGACGGAAAGTAAACTGAATGATTGCCGTTTGTTAATATTAAATGTCAATACTTAACTTTCCCCTTTTTGTATTCTAATTGAATTAATTAATTTAATGTTAAATGTATTCCTTAAAAGGAAACAGTTTTGCTTTCCCGTCTTTATATATCAACGTTGTTCGAGAGTTTCGGACAAAGCGAAAGAAAACGGAGTTGTTGACTGTTTTTTGATCCGACAAAGTCTTGAGTCTTGTGGTACCTGTCGGACAGAAGAACGGGTGTTCTTTTTCTGCCGAAAAAAGTGAATTAAATAAAGGATTTATAATTCGAATCCAAGAAGAAATTGTTCTTGATAATGGTGCAGGTAAGTTGAAGTATAAAGACTTGCCTTATAATTGATTTGAGTTAGATAATTCTAACATATTCGAATTTTAAGGACTTGTTTTTTTTTTTTTTTGTTTTTTTTTTTTTTTTTTTACTCCGTAAGATTTCAGTTTACTTTTCGTCTTGTTGTTTTGTTTTTTTTGGCTATGACACTTGTTATTGGGCATAGCTGGGTGCGGAGGTTGTCCGAGTTGAGCTTAAGAGAATGTGACGGGTTTAATTACATCTGTAAAGGGGCCGCAACCTTTGAAAACATCAAGGATGACGTAGAGTGGTATTTCGTTAACCCTAAGAGGTCTAGGCCTAGTTGCATCTTTGTGCGTTTCTTTTGGCTCATCTGGGTTTTGTAATGTTATGATTTTTTGTATACTGTTGTTATTCCTTATAAGGAAAGGAGCAGCATTGGTCCTTATTTATACTTGTATTAATTTAAGTTTAGATTAAGTTAGTTTAGGTTAAGTTAGTAACCTTTTCATTTAAATAACCTGTTGATTAGCCTAGCTGATGTTAAGTGTAATCTAAATTATTATTGATAAAGTTTGAGGTAGGCTAGCCTAAGTTTTGCTGTTAGCATAGTATGCTGTATTTTTTCATTAGGAAGTAATTGATGATAACTTGCTTTGTATTGACTTGATTAAGTTAAGTTTAGATTTTTTCTTTGGGTAATTTAGTATTGGTTAATAGCATTGTTCAAGATGACTGATTCTGAAATAAAAAAGTTAATTAAAAAGAGGGCCTATGTTAAGGGTTTAATAACTCTTGATGTTAAGAAGGTTGACTCATTAAAGGACGATCAAATTAATAGTCATTTGTTACAAGAATTTATTCATTAAATTGATGCTAATTTAGTAATAGTTGAGAATTTTGACGCAAGCATTTGTGAAATTGCTGCTGAAGATGAACTAGATAGTTCAATGCAAGCAGCAAAGAGATATCATTATGAAATACAGAAACTCTGTCAGCATTTAGAGTAAAATTTGATAATTTGTTTGGAGGTAAGAATACTCCTCAAATGGTTCTAGTAAAATTGTAAAAAATACCTCATCCCTCCTATTCAAATTCAGAAGTTTGAAAACAATGCAGTTAATCCATTTGCCTATTTTAACTTTAAGAAGGCTTTTAATAATGCTTTGGCTGGTATGCCTAACTTAACTAATGCTCAAAGGTTTATTTATTTAAAGGGTTATTTGTTAGGTGAAGTGTTAAGTATAGTAGAAAACATTACAGTAAATGAGGGTTTTGATTTGGCTTTTAAGCAATTAGATCTTAATTTTCTGGATGAAGACAACATAATTGATCAAGTAATAGGTGAAGTTTTGAACACTTCTGAAGTAAAATCTCTTAGTGAAGTAGAATCTTTGGTTAGATCTTTGAATAATAAATTCATTGACTTGAAGGGACTTGGTATAGATCTGATTGAAGTCGATTCGGCTGCTCTATTGCTAATTAGTAAAATTGTAAATAAGAAATTTCCTAGAAATTTTTTTTATAGAACTCTCTAGAACTACAGGATCTTCTTATCCTAATTTTAACCAGTTGTTAGATAATTGTCAGAGTATTATTGCACGCCTTAGTTTAGGTCATAATGAAAATTCTGGTGCAAAACCTAAATTTAAATATGAAGGTAAACACCGTAATTTCCAACAATCAAAGTATAGTAATAAATCTACTGCTAGTAATGACTCTAATAAAGTTCAATTTACCAGTAAACCTTTATCTTCTGGTAGATGTAAATTTTGTAAAGAAACAGGTCATAACTCTCCTAAATGTACTAGGTTTGATACTTTGCAAGCTAGGAAGAATAGAGCTGAAGAACTAACTTTATGCATTAAATGCTTGAGTGATAGGCATAGGGCCTCGGAATGTCCGGGAAATAAATCATTGTTACCTTATAAATGTTTTTCTTGCAATAAATCTGAACATCATGGAGCAATGTGTCCTCATGCTATTAAGGATTTTGGTAAAAAAGTATTAAGTTGTCAATCAGGGTCTGAAATATTTGTTCTCTTTATTACACTCAAAGTTGGTAGGGGTAGGAAATCTTTTAAATGTTGTTTTCTATTAGACACTGGAGCCCAGTTTAGTGTTATTAATAAACCAATTGTTGATTGTAAATTAGGAGATTATTGTGGTGCTCCTTTATCTAGGTTAGTTTCTTCTTTTGGGTTGCCAGCTAGAGTTAGTGAGGGATTTCATTTGGTAGCTGATTTAACAATGCCTTGTGGGATAAAGTCTAGTTGTCTTTTTTTTTTGCATTGGAAAATTTTAATCTTTCCCTCCAAATTCCTATGTTGCCTTCTGTAGTAAAAAATTTGGAATCTGCAGGTTATTCTGTATGTAATAATTACCCAGGAAGGAATTCTGAAATTGTAAATATATTAGGTATCCTAGGGAATGATATCCTTCAGGAATTTAGTCAGTTAGATTTAGACTCTGTAGAGTTATTTAATATTAAGGTTAGAGTAATTAAGTTGGACAATGGGGTTATTCCATTTGGTACAGTAGTCAATTTTGTTCATCCTTCACAAAGGAAGCTTTTTTATGAGAAAATTGATTCTTATGAACCTTGTGTTAGAGATAAACCAATAAGAGAGGTAGTCTTGTCCTATAATTGATAGTAATAAAATCTTGGAAAATAGACCAATTTGGAGATTAAACAGACTTCTGAGCCTGATAAGATTAGACTTCTGGATTTTGTTCCTCCTAAGCAACTTGGAAAACATAAATTATTAGTAAATTTTGCAGTTAATCCAGTAGGCTATAAGTTCCATCCATTGAATGATATCTTTCCTGATTCTTGTGTCGAGTATGGACTCGACAATTTCTATAACTTAGAATCGATTGGGATTAAAGATGAGAATTCCCTTCCTTATGAAGACCAACAATTTGCTGAATTTGCTAAATCAATTTCTTTTCATGAAGGACATTATCACGTTCAGTTACCATGGAAAAAGGATTTAATTGAAAAAGTCCCTAACAATTTGAAAGATTTCATTGCGGCAGTTGCTGAGCGGATTACTCCTTAAATTTAGAAAGGGAAAACTTTTTTTTTTTTTTTTTTTTTCCAGAAATAACTCCTCTAAATATGAGGAAGTTTTGATCGACAGGAGGAGCTTGGCATTATTGAGCCTGTTAAAAATAGAGCCGCAGGCCAAGTATTCATTCCTCATCGTCCTGTCATAAGAAATGATGAAAATGCCACCACTAAAATCCATCCTGTATTCAATTGTAGTTTAAAGGGGGAAAAGCTCCTTCAATAAATGAAGTCGCTTTTCCTGGTATTGATTTGATGAACAACGTGTTGTCATTGGTTTTGTATTTCAGGAATAATGATTATGTAGTTGTAGCTGATATAGTGAAGGCTTTTCTCCAAGTTAGGTTATCTTTAGAGTCTGATCGAAATAGATTTTGTTTCTTTAGAAAGATAAATGGGAAGTTTGTTGCTTATAGGTATAATACCATAATTTTTGGATTTGTAAGTTCTCCTTTTATATTGAATTATATTATTCAACATCATTTGTCTAGTTATAGAGGGAACGAAGTAGCTTCTGTGATTAAAGACAAATTTTATATGGTTAACTTGGTGCTCTCTTCTAATCAGGGAGCCCAGGCACCATTTATTATCAATTCTATTAAGGAAATTATGAATTCAGGGGGGTTGCCTTTACGGGAGTGGAGTTCTAATTGTCCTGCTTTGTTATCTACTCTTGATGAAGATGAAAATGTAGCTTTTTCTGAAATGAAGATTCAAGGATATATTTATGACTAACCAGGATACCTTACAATTAAAGGTTAAGCAATTGAACAAGGATGCTTCCTCAAAGTGTCAGATTTTGTCAGCTTTGTCTTCTGTCTTTGACCCTATTGGCATATTTGCACCTATAATGCTGCAGGGCAAGCTTAGTATTCGTAAGATGTGCCAGCAAGTTTCGAACTGGGATGAAACAGCAAGTGCTGAAATTGCTAAGTTATGGAGTAAATTTTGCAGTTCTTACAGTGAGGTTAGTCAAGCTTCTTTTTCCAGACAAACTTATAAAACTGATGCTCCTATCAAACTGTTTTTGTTTGCAGATGCTTCGAAGGAAGCTTATGGTTGTGCTATGTATGCTGTGCAAGGTGGTCATAGTTCTCTGATATTTGCTAAGTCTAAGGTTAGCCCTATTAAGGAGAAAACTCTCCCGACTTTAGAACTCTTGGCTGCTCAATTAGCTTTGAAGTGTTTTGATACTATTTTTGAAAATAATCTATTAAATTGTACTAAAATTGAAAGCATAACTCTTTTTATAGATAGCCAAGTAGTTCTTAGTTGGATTCTTACTAATAGGGCTCCTAAGAGAAACACATTTGTGAATAATAGGTTGAAGGAAGTTTCTAATCTGTTATATAGGATTTCTGATAGATTTTGTAGAGTTCCATTAGCTTATATTCCTTCATCTAGCAATCAGGCTGATTTACTTACTAAACCTTGTACTTGTAAGCATTTTCTTGAAAATTTCAGTCTTTGGATCAAAGGGCCTTCTTGGTTGAATTCTCCTGACGAGTGGCCTAAGGGTCTTTTGGGTTGTATTCCTGATAATGTGAAGGGTGACTTAATTTCTCCTCTAATGTTTCCTAAAAAGGAACCTCTTGTAAATATTAGTAATTTTTCTAGTTTTTCTAGACTTATAAGTGTAGTTTCTAAGGTATTTACTGTTGTATTTAAGTTTAGGAAAATTCAAGCTGACCCTGTTAAGGCAGCTTCTAATTACCTTCTAAGGTTAATGCAAGAAGAAGCTTTACCTCTTGAATTATCTTATCTAAAGAGTAAAAATTCTTTAGTTGAAGTTCCACCTTTAGTTAGGCAGTTTAATTTGTTTCTGGATGATAATGATATAATGCGAACTAAAGGTTGGACTGACAAAAACATTACTTTAAAATTTGATATTGTCAATCCTATTCTTGTGGATAAGAAGCATCATTTGACCCGGTTGTTGATTTATTATGCCCATTGTAAGTCTATGCATATGGGTTTGCAATCCACTCTTAGTTTTTTGTGCATGCATGGTTTGTGGATTGTGAAGGCTAGGCAAGAAGTTTTGTCTGTCCTTAAGGATTGTATTGTATGCAAGCGTTATAATGCTAGCACAGTGAAGTATCCTTCTCCTTCTTCGCTTCCTTCTTCCAGGGTTAATTTGAGTGTGCCTTTTGCTCATACTGGTGTGGATTATACAGGCCACTTATGGTTGAGGGAGAAAAATGGAGAAAAATTTAAGGCGTACATTCTTATTTTCACTTGTTTCAATACAAGAGCAATACATTTGGAAGTTGTCCAGTCTATGTCAACCTCGGAATTTATATTAGCTTTCATTAGATTTTCTAATAGGTTTGGTGTTCCTGTTGCTGTTTATTCAGATAATGCCAAGTCCTTTGTTCAGGCTGGTAATATAATTGAACAGTTACTTACTACTTCTGAGTTTGAGGAGAAGTTTAGGGTCGCTTCAATTTCTCATAAGACTATCCCTGTGAACGCAGCGTGGTACGGTGCTGTTTGGGAAAGATTAATTAAAACTATTAAGCATTGCCTTTTTAAAACTCTTGGTAGATTTACTCCTTCATTTTCTGAATTTGTCACTTTCCTCTCTGACATTCAGAAAATTTTGAATAATAGGCCTTGTGAAAATGAGATAATATAATTTCTCCTAATCATTTCTTGGTTGGCAGATTTATTCCTTCATTAATGTTTGGTGATTCTGAACAAGTTCCTGAGTGGGAGTATGGTGAGGAGGATGAGTATTCTTCTCTCCTTGCTCGTACTTTGGAAACTAGAGATGGACTTTATGAAAGCTTTAAGGAAAGGTGGCTTTCTGAATATTTAGTAAGTTTGAAAGAAAAGGATAGATCTTCTTTTCATCCTCCAAGAAAATGGGAAAAAGGGGAAATTGCTCTCTTTAAATTACCTTCCAAATCTAGAACTTATTGGCCATTGGTTAGAATTGTTGAAACATTCAGTGATAATGAAGGTGTTACACGTACTGTTCGTATTGTTAAGCCTGATAAAAGTGAAAGTGAAATTAATGTTAGTTTTTTAATACCTTTAGAATTATATTCTGAGCTTAATGATCCTAATTTATATGTTCAAATTGAAGAACAAGAAGAAAATATTAGTGATTTGGAGACAGATGAAATACCTGACACTGGAACATCTTTGCCCAATGAAACATCTACTAGGCCTACCCGTAGTACTGCTCTTGCCTCCAGAAACCTAATAAGTTTAGCTCGGGAGGGTAGATTGTAAACAATGGTTTGTTTTGTTTTATAAAAGTTGTCTTTTGTGGTCGAGTTAATCTGTCAAAATGGTTCTTTGTGTAACCACTTTTCTTTTGTCGATTGGAGAATGGTAATTTCATTCGTGGGAGAATAGTCGAATTGACTAGTTAGTTTGTTTCTTACTTTTTTTCTTACTTTTTGTCCCCATTTCTGGTGTTCGTTTATGGACGGAAAGTAAACTGAATGCTTGCCGTTTGTTAATATTAAATGTAAATTCTTAACTTTCCCCTTTTTGTATTCTAATTGAATTAATTAATTTGATGTTAAATGTATTCCTTATAAGGAAACAGTTTTGCTTTCCCGTCTTTATATTTCAACGTTGTTCGAGAGTTTCGGACAAAGTGAAAGAAAACGGAGTTGTTGACTGTTTTTTTGATCCGACAAAGTCTTGAGTCTTGTGGTACCTGTCGGACAGAAGAACGGGTGTTCTTTTTCTTCCGAAAAAAGTTAATTAATTAAAGGATTTAAAATTCGAATCCAAGAAGAAATTGTTCTGGATAATGGTGCATGTAAGTTGAAGTATAAAGACTTGCCTTATAATTGATTTGAGTTAGATAATTCTAACAGCATCCCTACAATTAGTCCATAAGTTTCAGTAAGATTTACCAGGAGGCTATGCCTAGTAATTATCATTAAATTAGTCTTTGAAAACTACCAAATGTACACAATATACTAAAGATGATTTAAAATGTGTTAAAACCAACGTTTTCCTTTTACATTCACGTTTAAAGACTACCAAATGTGCACAATATACGAAAGATGATTTAAAATGTAATAAAACTAACGTTTTCCTTTTACATTCACGTTTATGTTTTTGAAGAACATCATAGGATAATTGACGTGTATAGAGGTTAGTGGCATTGGAATGTTAACATTGCTGCCTCTTTCATGCTGCCTCTTTCAGAATGAAATACCCTTCGCTTCGATGTCTGGTTCTTGCAAGGATTCTTTTTATTGTTTGAACCGCGTCTTGGGAGTGGAAGTTCTAGTTTCTGGAGTCGAATTTACATAGTTTGAATCACGTCTTGGGAGTGGAAGTTCCAGTTCCTGGTTCATGGTGAGTTGTTCTTGGAAATATTTGCTGAGATAGTTTATGAACCTGAATAAAATCTGGGTCTTTTATTTTAGAAATAGTGATTGTAAAGAGAATTCTGGAGAGTGGAGGTAGTTCTTTTTGCTGTCACCTTAAGATTTCAAGCAACACTTGTCAGTTTTAAGAAGCGTTCCAAGGAACGAGAACAGACCAGAAAAGGGCTGGTATAGGGCATTCAGAATTTTAAATCGTGGAAGGTCAGGTTTATTGCGAGAGTTTATTTCCTTCTTTCTTTTGAGTGATCTAGTTTGCAAGCAATGGAATCAATATTCAGTATCATAGTCACTGCTGTCTTTTGAGTGATCTAGTTGCAAGTAATGAAATCAGAACTCAATAACATGGTCACTGCTGACAATGTTATTAAAGTAAACAGGAAATGCCGAAATTCAGAGAGCTAATTTGGTGGATCAAGTAAGTGTCCAGAGTGGAACAGCTCCCAAGAAGAATTTTTAATCTTTCTGCCATACGAATTTAAATGTGGTGAAATTTTGGTAATACTTTGTAGTTTCTTCTGAAAGTTATTTATCAGATTTTTTGGTTAGAATGAAAAAGGTTATGAAATTGTACATGCGTATTCCCTAGCCTGTGAAGGTGCTGAGCTTTATAAAAGTCTCTATGCATAGGATGTCATCATAGTCAGACTTAGTTTATTTTATGATCTCTTTGTAGGAGTTAGGACCGAGGGCGAGAGCTGCTTTGAATCCTGCAGAGCGCAGCACCGAGGAGTGATCTGTTCTGAGTCCTGCAGCACAGAGGACGAGAACTGCTTTCAATCAATCCTTCTGGCGTGCAGCACCGTGGACAAGTACTGTTTTTAATCCTAAAAGACTGCAGCACCGAGGATGAGAAGGGGGATGCTCATCTCCGGCCGGTCGTGGAAGAAACATGGCAGGGATCATTTTAACGTAGCTGTAGCTAGGTCTGATATATGCTTTATCTGTGTATTCTGTGTGTATTTGTTTAGCTCATTTTTCGTCTTCTCTAAAACTGCTTGGCAGACGTTCTGTAAGTTGGGTAACATAAATGGTTTCACAGTGAAAGGTTGTACAAATTTATGAAGCTGATTTCTGTAATGTTTATTTGTAGTATATAAACAGTACAAGTGTTTGGCATCCGTTCCCTGGGTTGGCTCATTTGTCACCTACATGATCAGTGAACAGCAGCAACCTTTATTAGTTGTTAATGAGGAAGCAAAAAAATATCTTGGCATGTCTGGTCTTTTATTACACAAAAAGGAATAATACAAGCAGACAAAGGTCATTCCGGTCTTCGACCCTTTCGGACCAAGAGCGTTCATAGACTCCCGCCGTGAAAAAAAATAAAAATTAAAAGGCGTCCAGAAAAAGGAAACCCTTCAATAACAGCCCTGGATTACCAGCTTCTTATTTAGTTTCACTTGACTTAACAGCGATCCTCTTGCCTCCCCGACTTAACAGCGATCCTCTTGCCTCCCCGTTCTCTTCTCGCCTCTCCTAAATTACTCTCGAGCGTGTCTGTAAAATAAGAGCAATGAGAATTACAACAACATGCCTCATAGGGAAACTACAAAACATTTAGGACCAAACTAATATCGACTGTTAAGAACTCAATGATATGGACTTAAGAATTCAATCATTAATATCGATTAAGAGCTAAAGAATTCAATCAATGTCGATTAAGAAGAATTCAATCATTAATATCGATTAAAAGCTAAAGAATTTAATCAATGTTGATTAAAACTATCATAATTGTATATCTTATCTTTTCGATACCTTAAGGCCTGTCCACACGATCGGGCCTGATCGGCGGACTTCCCCCTCTAACGGGCACACTTGACGGGCAAACCGTCAAATTGCCCGATGGGTCTTGTAGCAAAATCACCATGGTGGTGCCCGATGGCTTGAGCTTCGACCCTGGCAGACGTACGTGAACCATATACATTTCTTTTACTGAGCCATTCTTTGCACCATATTCTTTTCTTTTTCATCACACACAAAGCAATTATCATGCTACACTATCTTCTTCTTTGCGGTAGGCACCATGTTTATCATACCGCACTGAACACACTACTGGCATCGTCGGGCACGCCCACCCCTCCATCGCCTCACCCGTGTGGACAACATTCACGGTTAACTCCGCCAAAATTTGCCCGTCAACCCTGGAGCACGCCGATCAGGCCCGGTCGTGTGGACAGGCCTTTACTTTTAAAATTCAGCTCACTCTCATAAGTTATGAAAATCTTCAGTTGTCAAGTTTGAAAATCTAAGCTTAGTCTCAAGTTGTGAAACTGTTACAAAGTAGATTGTGAAACGACAGTTTATAAATGATCTGAATTAGTTTGCAATTACTAAATACGTACGAAATGGCAAGTTTATAAAATAAGAAAAATTAAGATTATAATGAAAACTTAGTTGCTGTAAGAGATTGTTTTACCCTGGTTTAGTAAAAATATAGGTGCAAAATTACTAAATACCCTAGTTTAGTAAAAAAATTTGCGCATCAATTACAGATATTTTTTTTTTTTTTTTTTTTTTTTTTTTATCATCCACTAAATTCTGTACCTCAGATCGAAGGATATTTTATAACGAGGGAATGGAAGTTGATGGTAGCAACAGTTACCGCTATATTCTAGGTGGTTTTATTTTACATATTCAAAAACTAAATATTTATTCAAAAAAGAAAAATTAAACAGAGCTCAAAGCATGCGATATGTAAAGTAATATTTAGAAAAATAATCAAAAGTTCTCTACAATTATTCAATGAGTGGCAGCTTTTCAAGGCAATTTTAATTATTATTTAACCTGCGCGTACTTCTTCGTTACTAACTACCAATCTTTACTGGTAAATGTTTAGTGATTACAACACTTACGAAACCATACTTAGATATTTTATAGATAATGACTAGTCGAGTTATTTCTAAAAGAGGAGGTGCGATATTCGGAAAAGCACAGCGTGAGCGTTTTGCGCAAAAAAAAATAAAAATAAAAATAAAATAAAATAAAATAAAATAAATAAATAAATATAGATAAATTATAAATAAAATAAAAATAATAAATAAAATAAAAATAAAAAGAATACGTACGAGAAAGAAGAAAGACGAGTTCTTAATAGTAGGAAAAGATGGAGAGCAAAATTCCTAAACAGAGGAGAGCAGCTGTACCTAAATCCCATTCGGAAAAAGATGGGGAATGTGCAGAAACATTTGGTTTTCATACCTAAAATAGAAAAAAAATGAAAAATTGGAGAGAGAGAGAAACATCAGTCCCTAGCATTTTAAATACGAGGGGATATTAGGTAATAGCCAACACTAATACCTGATAGGTAAGTTCTTAAGTTTGCGTGCGTTCTATTTATAGTAAAGCAATTGCTATAGTACAAGGCTTTTCATGGTCAGAAAGTGATGCATTACCATATGTAATATATCCAAAAGTGTGAAAACATACAAAATAATGTACATCCGTGTAGTGTTTTAGGTAAGTACAGCAAAAACGAGAAACTATTTAGGCCAATCTTCAATGGATAAGACAGGCATGCATGTCCACTAACCACGAATTGTAGGAGTCTGATTTTTCAAAAGGTCTTGGCAAATATTTAGGTATTGTAAAAAAAAAACTAAACTAACTTCGTAATTATTACAAATTTAGAAGTGTGATTTTGTATCATTTAACGGTATCTGTACGTATCCTGTAATTATAAAATACATATTGATCTGGTTTGATTAAATTTCATCATAGTCTACTCTACTGGTTTAGACCACTGAAAACAAACATCACAAAATCTTAGTACTCGACACCTGAATAATTGTAACAAATAAAAAAAATATACTATGTCTTTAAAAAATACTACTAGCACTAAAATGAAACATTTTTCAGGACCATTTACGAAAATCAATGCAAAATGAAGGTCGTCTGGTAGACAGCCGTTACAAATCGAGTTATATAAGAAAGAAAACCAACAGAAAACCTGAGAGAGAGAGAGAGAGAGAGAGAGAGAGAGAGAGAGAGTGGGGAAGGGCTGGAAAATAAGGTGTTATCAATAAAATTTATTCAAGCATGAAACCCAAGTAGTATACGTCAATACCTATTCGATATCTCTTGAACTCTGCAAAAATGTAACCTATTAAAAATTAAAATTGAACGTAAACCTCTTCAGAAGTGCTTACAAATAAAACATCAGTTTACCACCAACTCATTCAAGATTTTTCCCGAATTTGGAACTTAAAACTATTAACTAAAAGATTAAGATGAAAAGCTATTCCTACAACAAAATGTTCTGCTTCTTGTTACTAATTCCTCTAACCACATTTAGGTCTTGAATCTTTCAACCACATTTAGGTTTCAATCTTTCAGCAGATTTCAGGATCTTATGCATACAACTACGTAGCTTGAAAATTCAGGTTGAGGGAAATTCTCTCTCTCTCTCTCTCTCTCTTCTCTCTCTCTCTCTCTCTCTCTCTCTCTCTCACACACTGTAATGTATAGCTTATTATACGTCGATAAACAAAAATAAGACTGGCAAGAATCCAAATTTACAGAAGCACTAAACAACCTTCGATGCCAACTGCCTTTGGATACTCGTCTCAGGGACAATGGATCTGCATCCAAGAACATTCAGAATGGCGTATAGGGTTCTACACTTAGGTACCATATGAAAAATTTGCTTATCCGGATATTGAGGTATCACAATACACAAAACTTTCATAATGAAATTGAGGCTTGTTTTGGGCTCGAAAAAGAGGCAGGAAAGTTTAAAGTAAATTCAACTCAAAATTCCTTCAAGGTTGAGACAATTGCCAGGGATGAGTTGTTGAGTCACCATCATCTAGAGACCTTGACATATAACGCGGCCTAGGATATACCTTCTTACAAAATGAGAGAGAGAGAATGTGGGGAGGGATGTATAGAAAAAATTGCAGAAACTAAGGTATGCAAGTTTTAGCCTTTACTTATTTCTTAGGTTTAAAAAAAAGAAATCACTGACAAATTTAGAGGAAAAAATGTATGAAAGTATATTGTGTATATGCGGCCTATATCGAAACTGCAAAATACAAATACTTCAACTACCTTTTGCGCATTCCTAAACATACGAATGCAGCAAAAGACTCTAGACATGGAAATATATCTTTATTTCCGTTGCTTATTTAGGTTTGTGACTGATCTACTTATGTAACAAAACACCACAGCCGGCGAGTTAATCTGCTGAAACTACATATCACTAACGCATGGACTCTAAAGTGGACATGGAAAATAATTTAGTAAAACCTGCTACAACACGTACTAATTCCTACAAGTTAAGCTTCTTCACACGTTTCGAGCTATTGAGTACTGACGCACCTCGAATTTTCTAAGCTTATTTTCCAGTTATTTTTCCCAGCTATCTATTTGCTTCTTCCCTAATAGTGCGATAATCAAATTTCCAAAATTATACGTATGCATATTATGCACTAATATATGCAGGCAATGTAACTCAAGCTTAAAAAGAGATTGAGGTTTCTACCATGTTTCAGTACAAGACAGGTATTACTGGGTGTCTTCACTGATATTTTTAACCTTTCGATGCTTCTTTGTGGTCACGCTAACGTCCCTTCCAACGTCTGATCGAGATAGAGTTTAACAGAGTGTAATTGCACATAAGCTCAATAATGTATCAAAATTACAAGGACTATAAAATCTGTACCCGAAAATCCTCAAGGATGCTTTTATTAATAGGCTAATCCAAGTGGATGCCTAAACTTTTCATAACTGGGAAACTAATACGGCGCCTCTGGGAAGTTTGCGATATTGTTTTCTGTGATGCTTTTTTAAAAATAAAAAAAATTACGTTGAGACTTCAGGAGACCGACAAGACCAGAAAAGCTACAAATTTCCTTAAACACACTCCATCCTATGAAGAAATTTACGAAAAAACAATATCTATCCTTGACAACTTTTGTTTTACATGACGCTATTTATAACTTATTTTACGAAGGCGGGGGAGGAGAACACCGGAATTATCAGGTCGAGCAGTAGTTTTAAGTATTTGACATTCTACAAAATATTTCCATGTTTTACTTCTAAAGTTTCTGTCTTCTGGAAACTGTGGGATAGCCTGGAATCAGTTAGTATTTGATTCTATTTTAACCCAAATTTAGGAGCCCTGCTGAATTAAACCAAACATTGAAAAATTCGGAGAAATTGGACGCTGTCAATATCATCCTAGTAAATAAACGATACACATAGCAGCAGCAGCAGCAGTACAAAAGGTATTTAACAATTCACCGAAGTACGATCCGATAACAGGCAATATTTGCGGTATAAAAAGGATATAAGGAAGCTTGTCTGTAATTACTAAACTAAAATTCTGTTACTATTCCCAAATTAAAGATTGCAAGAGAAAAAGAATGGCAGAATTTATGAGACTAGATAGAAAGAATAAATAAAAACAAATGGAACACTCACCAGCATCTCACTCGGGTACGAAAGTGTCCTTGGAACCTGTAGAACAAGAAAGTCAAAATGAGTAAGATATGTGATATGAAGTTTTCATAATAAAACTAATATTGTAATACTTACCTGAACACCTGAATTAGCCCTGGTCACTGACCAGCCCGAACTATATCCCCACATATTTACCCACTAAGTGGGTAATTTTAACTGTCAGCGTTACCAACGCTGCAGGTAAAATCTAGTCAAATGAGTTACCTGTGTTACCATTGGCAACGCTGCCGCCAATACCGGCCACCAGTGGCCTTCCTCCTCAATTGAATCATTCACTATCAAATTGAAGTGGGGAGGAGGGTGGGAATCATTCAGGTGTTCAGGTAAGTATTACAATATTAGTTTTATTATGAAAACTTCATATTGCAATACACAACATTTACTCGGAGGTGGGGTCAATCTCATTCAGCCCGACCTGTCCACAGAACATACGCAGGTAACTCATAAGCAACCTAGCATGTATAAAAGCATGTATCCTCACCTAGTTATCTAACTCGGAGGTGAGGATGTTTGCAAAGAAAGTGTATTTCAACATCAGTGTTGAGTCTAAGGAACTGTCTAAGTCAGAAGTACCTCCCATGTGATAAGCTATACTTCTTATTCATGGAGGTAAAAACAAATCTCCTCACCTAGTTGTCCAGCTCAGTAGGTGAGGATGTTTGCAAAGAAAGTACTTCAACGTCAGTGTTGAGTCTAAGGTACTATCTGAGTCAGAAGTACCTCCCATGTGATAAGCTATACTTCTTATTCATGGAGGCAAAAACAAAAACAAAAATCTCCTCACCTGGTTGTCCAGCTCAATAAGTGAGGATGCTTGCATAGGAAGTACCATACCGTTGGTGTCGAGTCCTAGGTACCGCCTGAGTCTGAAGAACCTCCCATGTATTCTATACCTCTCATGTATGGAGGGGAAATGGTGAACCTCCCATGTGGCTATGTAGCCTCTCATGTATGGAGGAGAAGTTGAGTGTGCAGGACCTTCAGTTCTCTACTGCTCACTGATGTAGATGACTTGTGCTGAAGAAGTAGTAGTTATTCCAACATGACCATCGGGATCTGCCTAACCTCAAGGGCCTAAGGGACAATACACTCTGTCTAAGATTGACCAACACTAGAGTTCATTAGACTATCACTGCCTTCCTAAACTTCTAACACCATAAAGTTCATTTAGACTATCACTGCCTCCCTAAACTTCTATCACCCTGAAGTTCATTTAGACTATCACTGCTTCCCTAAACTTCTAACACCCTAACTCTACCAAGCAAACTATAAAACTCAGTTACCGCAACGACAGGACCCCGAGAGTAACCTCTCTGAGGAAACTGAAATTCCTTAAGGTACGGTGTTGTGAAAAACCACAACTACTCTCAAAAAACCACCTACCCAAGCGCCGACAGCGAAACATTCCTCTGGAAGCCAAAGGGTACCCCTCCGCATACTTGCGCCCTTGGATTGAATAAGAACCAATTCTTATGAGTGTCCGGATAGCGCTGAGGCAATGATTTAACAATAGTCCCTCCTCTCCTTGCCAAGAACATAGCATAACCCTCAGAAATGTTAGTCTGGTATGCAAACCCCCTCGAAACCAAAGTGAAGAGGTTATCAAACAGTCCAGGCTCAGAGAAACACCCATCAACTCTCACCACATCCACACAGAGTGGCTGTGAAAGGTGTCCTCCAAATACGAGCCTCATGATACTTAACCCTTACCACACGAATCAATGAAGGAACACAATATAGAAAAACCTGAACTGACTCGTAAACCAGAAGTCGGACTCCGGCAGAGGACCTCCTACCTCATACAGAAAAATGATGCTAGCTTAAGTCCTTCCCCAAAAACTGCCCGACTCGCCGAAACCAGACTACCCTACTTGATGTTTGAGAGACTGCTGGCTTGGTTGAATACAACGTATCAAACATTACTTGAATAACTGAGATCCCTCCGGAGCCTGGAATGCGGAAAGAGAGAATGGACAAAGTCCACAATCAGTTATACTCGCTTCCTTCGCCGGAGAAACAAAAACCCACAACTAGCAAACGAGTCTCAATTCAAAAGTATCTATGCTCTGTCAGATCTGTTCGGACACACCGGAACAGGAAAAAAAAAAGGAGAAAAGCCGAACCCCGACAAGAGCAGCACCCAAGAACCCGGAACCTACTACGCCTGGCTGCTCGATACCAAACGACATACAAGATCCCATCATATCTGAGCCTACCGATCCGATTGCGCAACGATATACCAACAAGATGATAAACTCCTGTGCAAGTCGTACTCGACTGCGCAACCCGCACTCCCCCCAGACATCATGATGTAGCCCGTGCTGTCCGACCGCTGTCCACCCACTCACAAGAGCGAACTGTCTGTCACCAGTTCCGCAAAACCTGTAAGAGTTAGTCACTCGACTGCGCATACCCTCACTATCCAGTGACGAAAACGTTACACCTGAACCGAATATACCTTGGGCTTGGCGATGAACGCCCACCCATGCAAGTCACTCCCATACTGTTGCGCCAAACGTGTATCAACCAAGACGATGACCTAACCTTGAACCAGTCTCACTTAACTGTGAAACTCCGCACTCACCAGTGACAATGACAAGAGACCGGGACGACAATAGGCGAGCCACACACCTAAGAGCGAAGAGGTCGCAAAACACGATCCAACTAATCCCCGTTACCAATACTAAACCTAGACTGGAGTCCGGAGCAAGTGAGGGAAAGAAGTACCCCAAATAGACACGGAATCAAAGTCGAGAGAAAAGTCACTACGAGTAACCCACAGGAACACCTAGCGCCGACATTGTGCAGGTGGAGAACCAACTGTGCGGTACAGTGCTTTAATAACGGGTTACGAACTGCGGAACCAATGGGAGCCGCAGAAGGAATTACCAGCTACCCTAAGAAAGGGGGCCGAGGGCACAAAAGGTGCTAATTACGATGCAGACAACTGCGAACGGCCGTAGCCCCCCCAGCAATTACCGCGGTAAGCACGTTACGTCTCACACTCCTAAGGTATATAAATGGGAACGAAGGAAGATTACTAACTACCCTAAGAAAGGAGTGGGTGGTGACAACCGGTATCGATACAGTCAACGATGGCGCAGGTGAATCTCCAACTGCCGTAGCCTCCTCAAGAACTACGGAGGACACATTACGTCTCAAAACAAGTAAGGATGAAAATACGGAGTTGCGGAACCGCCTTGAAGCATCAACATCAGCAGCCTGAGAACTACAGGACCCGTGGAAGGTGCTACGAAGGCAACCCCTCCAAATTATTTCCTTTAACCCGGAGAGAGAGAGAGAGAGAGAGAGAGAGAGAGAGAGAGAGAGAGAGAGAGAGATTGAAATCATCTCCAAATTTCAGGTTGAAACAATGAAACTGGCTCTACTGTGATATTGGTAAATAAAAAAAACAGGATGAGCGAGAAGACTCCGAAGCGACATCCGAAGAATGAGCAGCTGAAGAAGGTTGTGTAGAGACATTATAAGTTTTAACAGAAAAACTGGGCGAGAGAAAACTAGACCGACTCTGTTCCCCATGATAATCTGAGAAACATTAGAAAATCAGGAAATTATTCAAGACGTGGTCGTGAATACAGTCCGTATCGAAGCTACCGTAGTTGACTTGCGTTAATTCGGTTTTACGATGGGGTTAGTATTTAAAATCGGAACTACATTGCAAATAAGTCTTCCTATATCTCTCGCGCAGCTGGCGTAGCCAGCATCGTGCATCAGACAGCGAGATTGTAAGGTTTAAAATAGAATTTAGGCCAAAGGACGAATATTGGGAACTATGAGGTCATTCAGCGCTGAAGGGAAATTGACGGAAAAAAGTTTGAAAAGGTGTAACAGGAAGAAAAACCTCTGTTGCACAATGAGTCAATTGTTAGGAGAGGGTGGAAAAACAGCATGAGTAGAGAAAAAAAAATGAAATCAGAGAGAGAGAGAGAGAGAGAAGAGGAGAGAGAGATAGAGAGAGAGATTTCATAAATTTGAACCCTCTTCCAAGTTAAAAGGTATTAATGATAATATACACGGTATAACTGCGTACAGCTATGAACAACCGAACGAGAACTTGTTGCTAATACGATCGAATCCTATAGCAACATCACTTTATTGTATTGATCGGCGTGCGAAAGTAATCGAATCCGATAACAACGTCTGTTTATTGTATTACGTGTATCAGCAACCTAGATAGAGGTCCTAAGCTTTTGTATGAATTCAAACGCAGCCGTGGTAAAAGAAATTAATAGCATGAAAGAGCTCGTTTACTGTTGTTTCACACCGATAAAGATTAATCAAGTGTAAGGTTCGTAATACCTATGAATAAGAGTGAAAAACGAACGGAATCGCTAAATTTACGCGTCTAAGCTGAGGGGAAAAACTAGCTTCCAATGAGACGTATTAGTCAAATTTTGGCATTAAATTACATCGTAAGACGAACAGCATGACTTTGTTTCAGAAGTATCCAGATACTCATTATGGTAACTAGGAACAAAACATTAGCCAAGACCAAGTGATATGGTTGAATCTGGAGCCAAGGAAATAGACTAGCCGGCATCATTGTCTGTCTAAGCCACGCCTCCTTACAACATTGCTGTTTTGACAAGCTTGTGTAATTGTAATTTAATTGAAAAGTAATAAATTACATATTTCAATTTAATTGAAAATTAATAAATTACATTTTAAGGTAATTAAATTAACTAAGCCAAAATTAATTTCAGTTGTCACTGTAATTTGATAATACAACTGGTAATTCTTTTGTAACTGTAATTGACATAAGCACAATGTAATTACTGACGGCCATTGTCTGTTAAACATATGAAGACGTCATACAAGAATTCCTTATAGTATCTGACATCTAATTATATGCCACAAGATACCAGTATTGACTACGTTATATGTCCAACATAGTTGAAAACAAGTTTCCTTCAAGAAAACACGTCTCCTTCAAGACGACAAACCTGAATAGTTGTTACGTTAGTTACGCTAGCCAATCAGGACAAGAATGAGTTGGATCCGGCGACGCAAACCCGTATTCGCCATCAGCTGATTCCAGAGCGTGAATGACTGCCGAATTAGTATTTATACTACGCTAATATGATGATACATACCTACAATACAATTAATGCTTTAGTCGGACAGAATCTGATCTTCATTCTGTTCGAATACATTCATATTGAATTATACTAAGATCGGATTCTCGTTCGTTTCAATTACACCTGTACTGAATTATCCGTAGTCAGAATGCCTGAGCCTAAAGCGTTAGCCACTATAAAAATCACTCTAATGTTATGTAGTACAGCGAATACTTTTGGCTAGGCTAGGATACTGTACATTCATACGATACATCATCGTGAACACTAGGCTAGTTAATTTTATTCGATTTCTCTACATAACGAATTATCGTACATCGATATGCGTTGAACAGAGAATTAGTTGATATTAAAAATTACGCTATCGTATAAGTAGAGGAAAGTAACCTTAAAGACGAAGGATAAGTATTCAACCCTTCAGAATCCGACAGACCCGAAACCAGATCTGAACGGCCAACAATGGCCTAAAAGATTCTGACGCAAGGAACTCGAAGCAAGAAACATCCAAGAGGCTCTAAGGATACGGTCCCTCTATAAACTACTACTTATAATAGAAAACCGACCGGAAGAAGCCTGCACTTCTCTTCCTAAACACTATTTAGCCTATTATCCCTACTCGTCTGTATCTGACCTAAATTTTCATCATCCTGAGAACTTACAAATCGAGGGGAGGGGAAATCTGCTGCCAACACTGCCTGCTCCGCGCCGGGGGGCCCGGCAGAACCTACCCACTCGGAGGCTTGCGGTTCTCCATTACCCCCAGCACCCGTTAGGGCTGGTTCTGGAACAGGCAGGGGGGCTGAAAAAGAACGATTAGAATTCACTATACTACTAGTACCACTATCTCTATTTTGGTTAAATTATTCGTCAGACTAGAAATATGCTTAACATACTAGATGATGACCTGTCCACTAATTCTGGAATAACTAACTAATGTTTCGTTGTCTCCTGACCAAGACAAACATCTCCGACTAGTATTGCACTAAACCTTCCTACACGAAATACCGAAAAAGAACGTCGATCATGAATGCGGGTACTCATCCTACGCTTGAAGGGCGTGCAGAGCCGATGAGCACCAACATATCCAGCAGTAGAAGGCTTGATCGTCGAACTGTAGATGAAGTAGAAGCAGAGGCGTTTGCAGTCGGCGACAACGTTATTTTAGGGCCGATGAGCACCAATATATCCAGTAGTAGAAGGCTCGATCGTCGAGGCGTTTGTAGAAGGCGATGACGTTTATTTCCTAACTTATCCTCAGCGAGTACAAAGTAGCTATCCAAAGTGAAACGGGAAAATTCGTTGTTTGTAACCAAGATGCGAAAACTCTTTGAGTGGGGTCGGGCTCAATAACCAAAAGTTCGCCTGATGTGGTACTGATCCGCACAGCAAGGCGAACAAAAAACAATTGAGGAGGAAGGCCACTGGTGGCCGGTATTTGCGGCAGCGTTGCCAATGGTAACACAGGTAACTCATTTGATTAGATTTTACCTGCAGCGTTGGTAACGCTGACAGTTAAAATTACCCACTTAGTGGGTAAATATGTGGGGATATAGTTCGGGCTAGTCAGTGACCAGGGCTAATTCAGGTGTTCAGGGAGTGTATTGCAATATGAAACATTTTTCAGGACCATTTACGAAAATCAATGCAAAGTGAAGGTCGTCTGGTAGAGCTGTTACAAATCGAGTTTCAAATCGAGTTATATAAGAAAGAAGACCAACAGAAAACGAGAGAGAGAGAGAGAGAGAGAGAGAAGAGAGAGAGAGAGAGAGAGAGAGAGAGAGAGAGAGAGACCTTAGTTCGATCATTTTCCATGCATTTTTCTCTTTTGTAAGACCTTTTTTCCACTTTCTGATTTTCTGGAACAAGATCCTTCTGTCTCTTGGTATGCAGAGAGAGAGAGAGAGAGAGAGAGAGAGAGAGAGAGAGAGAGAGAGAGAGAGAGAGAGAGATTGGGGGGGGGGGGGGGGGGTTGTATAGAAAAAATTGCAGAAACTAAGGTATGCAAGTTTTAGCCTTTAATTATTTCTTAGGTTTAAAAAAAGAAACCACCGACAAATTTAGAGGAAAAAATTTATGCAAGTATATTGTTTATAATGCGGCCTATATCGAAACTGCAAAATACAAATACTTCAACTACCTTTTGCGCATTCCTAAACATACGAATGCAGCAAAAGACTCTAGACATGGAAATATATCTTTATTTCCGTTGCTTATTTAGGTTTGTGACTGATCTACTTATGTAACAAAACACCACAGCGGCGAGTTAATCTGCTGAAAAGTACTATATATCACTAAAGCATGGACTTTAAAAGTGGACATGCAAAATAATTTAGTAAAAACTGTTACAACACGTACTAATTCCTACAAGTTAAGCTTCTTCACACGTTTCGAGCTATTGAGTACTGACGCACCTCGAATTTTCTAAGCTTATTTTCCAGTTATTTTTCCCAGCTATCTACTTGCTTCTTCCTTAATAGTGCGATAATCAAATTTCCAAAACTATACGTATGCATATTATGTACTAATATATGCAGGCAATGTCACCCAGAGTATGAGCGCATTTAATTTAATGAATTATTGATAACTCAGGCTTAAAAGAGATTGAGGTTTCCACCATGTTTCAGTACAAGACAGGTATTACTGGGTGTCTTCACTGATATTTTTAACCTTTCGATGCTTCTTTGTGGTCACGCTAACGTCCCTTCCAACGTCTGATCGAGATAAGAGTTTGACCGAATGTAATTGCACATATAATGTATCAAAATTACAAGGACTATAAAATCTGTACCCGAAAATCCTCAAGGATGCTTTTATTAATAGGCCAATCCAAGTGGATGCCTAAACTTTTCATCACTGGGGAACTAATACGGCGCCTCTGGGAAGTTTGCGATATTGTTTTCTGTGATGCTTTTTTAAAAATAAAAATTACTTTGAGACTTCAGGAGACAGACAAGACTAGAAAAGCTACAAATTTCCTTAAACACACTCCATCCTATAAGGAAATTTACCAAAAACAATATCCATCCTTCACAACTTTTGTTTGAAATGACGCTATTTATAACTTATTTTACGAAGGCAGGGGGAGGAGAAAACCGGAATTATCAGGTCGAGCGGTAGTTGAATTTAATTGACATTATGCAAAATATTTCCATGTTTTAAATCTAAAGTTTCTGTCTTCGGGAAACTGTAGGATAGCCTGGAATCAGTTAGTATTTGATTCTATTTTAACCCAAATTTAGGAGCCCTGCTGAATTAAACCAAACATTAAAAATTCGGAGAAATTGGACGCTGTCACTAGCAGCAGCAGCACAAAAGGTATTTAACAATTCACCGATAACAGGAAATATTTGCGGTATAAAAAGGATATAAGGAATCTTGTCTGTCATTACTAAAATTCTGTTACTATTCCCAAATTAAAGATTGCAATAGAAATAGAACGTCAGAATTTATGACACTAGATATAAAGAATAATTAAAAACAAATGGAACACTCACCAGCATCTCACTCGGGTACGAAAGTGTCCTTGGTACCTGTAGAACAAGAAAGTCAAAATGAGTAAGATATGTGATAAGAATTTTTACGTTGTTCTGTTCCCATTCCGTCATACATTACAACAAAATCAACAACCACAGAACAGGAATGGGGATCATTACATTTCTCTATTGAGTAAATTTTGAAATACTAAACATTTTTGTCAAAACAATGAGGCGATCCTGTTGTACATAAGAGTACATCAAGCTACAGAGTACTACAAATATCTTTATCCTTAACCTTACGCAGAATATAATGCTACTACCATCCATCAGCCACATGTACAAAATACTGTACTAAACTCTTTAAGGAACAAATTAATTAATTAATGTCGACCATCGTCAAATTTAAACTAGCAATAAGACAGGAAAGCTAATGCCCTTCTGTATACAGACGAAATAAAATTACGACGGTATGGGCATTAAGGCATTGTAGGAACATACCAAATATATATCAGGTTACTCAGCCAAGAAATTCTGTACACTCATGCCACTTTCGAGCCCAGATAACAGAATAACTTTTTTACAGGAATAATTAAAGGCTTTGCCAAACTTTGCAGGAACCTAAGTGTTGGTTCGAAAGGGCAAGAGTCATGAGAACGTAACTAGGGAATTAAAATAAACTGTCCATTAAGAGTTCACAAGCAATAAAAGTTCATGAAACAAAGGAAAAAAGGAAAATCAAGAGCTAATGAGCTGATACTACAGGCCATTACAAAGCAAAATAAACTTGAGCTTCTGCATGGAGTTAAAACAAGGCAATAAGTCTCACAAAAACGCAAGTCGAGACTGCAAAAGTTCTTACCACCCTCAGAGAGAATGTACTGTACCACCTATGATTGATGTCAAAACCTGGTGATGTTTTCGCAAAGAGAAGTATATACCAGAGCCGCCTAAGTGCTTCAGGTGTCAAGATGTACGGCCACCACAAAGACAGCGGCAAGGCAAAGTTAGTGCTTGTGGTTACAGCAGTAACTATGCCATGCCTCCCAAATTTAAGAATAGTGAACGTCCCGATTTTCAGAAGATCGCATTTCCTAGGAGATAATACATTACAGACTACAAAAACAACCCCAACACCCAAAGACCTCATTTATCCTTAATTCAACCACTGGCACCTGCACAACCAAATGAAGCTCCAGTCATACCTCATGAAACTGCACAATGTACGGCGTCTTCACCACCGTTGAGGGTGAATCTAGATACAAAATTCCTCCTTCCTGATTTGTTAAGGAAACCCTATCCAAGCCTCAGAAGGTTAATCAGGTCGCAAGAGAGAACATTTACTATCCAATGCACGCTTCATTTGGGGAAAGTCTTACGACACTCAAAACGCAGGTTATCAACATTAGACTTAAGTTTCTCCACAAATGGTTTTTTCCTGTCCTTTCTAGTCTTGTATAAAGCCAAGCACTATTAATTAATGTATTGCTTTGGAGATTTGGTCCTAAGATTTCTTTCCCCATAAATACTGACTTGTATTTTGATCTATCATCTTTTTTATTTGCCTTCCAGGTCATCTCTTGCTTATTAGGACTTACTGCCGTAAACTTCCCGAGAACAATTCTCCTCAAGACAAGAGGATGTGAACAGAGACTTGAAGACAAATATATGTTAAAACATTGAAACAAAACGAGATATGCACAGGAAATCTACTCCTTACAAGCAAATAAAAAAAAATTACTTTTAACAAACAATCAGTACTGAAATACAAGGGCTGGACTTGCACCCATTAATACTAAAAATTCACATTCAATCCACTAATACTTCAGGAAATTAAACAAAATTTCAGATATCGATATCATGAAAAGCAGAGAAAAACTAAACACATTGTCTGCAAGTGATTTGAATCACTAACAATACTAATTTCAAAACCCTTCAGACTGCCTCTCTCTTCCAGGCAATCAAAACTAATAATTCTTTGGCTACTTCGTGAAACACTTATCAGTGACTAAACTTATTACACTAAGCAAGCATCGGACGACAGTTTATTAGCAAAGTACCATTGCACTCCTTAACCGAGATCAGTAACCTTATGGAATTACCTCCATATTCAACTAAGTTCCCATTAGTTAAAGAACAACAAAACGATACGGAATACTGTAGAACAGGAAGCCTCCGATTGTTACTGGCACCTATCAATAATAGAAAATCACCAACACCACACAACTGCTCACCGTTAATTAAAATGAGGACTGACTTTTACTATCCCGGAAACCTATGCACAAGCATTACTTGCCCTTGGAAAAAAAGTGAATTGGAAATGATAGTAGTATACAATCTTCCAGCTCATCACCTGCTCATGTGGCACATAAAAGTGAACTGAATCCGTCCATCTGTAACACCAAAACCACGGAGTTGACAAGGAAAAATGAAGTCACTACCATACAACTGAAATTCTCTAATGAAAACCGGTTTTCCCAGGCATACAAAAACCTTACTCCGCATTAATATTATGGACAACAAAAATGAAAATTCGACAAATCCCTCAAGAAATGAGAAAATATAGCTTGTCGCACCAAGTATGCAGGCCAGTTAATATTTTAAGTTTAAGAGCATAAAAAGAAATGCACGAAATACGCAACATAGAATAGACCACCAACTATCTAGATTCTAGACTCTAGGTACATAAGGTCAGACGACGCGCAGGCTACCTGGCTCGCAGAGAGAGAGAGAGAGAGAGAGAGAGAGAGAGAGAGAGAGAGAGTAGTAGTAGTAGTAGTAGTAGTAGTAGTAGTAGAGAGAGAGAGAGAGAGTAGTAGTAGTAGTAGAGAGAGAGAGAGAGTAGTAGTAGTAGTAGATAGTAGAAGAGAGAGAGAGAGAAAGTAGTAGTAGTAGTAGTAGAGAGAGAGAGAGAGAAAGTAGTAGTAGTAGTAGTAGTAGTAGTAGTAGTAGTAGTAGAGAGAGAGAAAGTAGTAGTAGTAGTAGTAGTAGTAGTAGTAGAGAGAGAGAGAAAGTAGTAGTAGTAGTAGTAGTAGTAGTAGTAGTAGTAGTAGTAGTATAGTAGTAGTAGAGAGAGAGAGAGAGGAGTAGTAGTATAGTAGTAGAGTAGTAGTAGTAGTAGAGAGAGTAGTAGTAGTAGTAGTAGTAGTAGTAGTAGTGGCAGTAGTAGTAGTAGCTTTGTTCTTGATAAAGGATTTGTACCAGTAATTTCTTAAAATAACACCTACAAAGTCTTTGCTTGACCCCAGGGCAATATCACCGACGGATTGACATGCATTAAAGTCCCAAAGATTGTATTTACTGTCTTTGTTGTACATCATAATTTCAAGTAGACGTTTCGATATACCTACAGTGCGACTCTGGACGCAATCTAGGAACAAATTTACAAGGCTTTTGTATAGTCTTGTGGTACAAGACTGTAACGCAATAATCATAACTGCGGTTTATAGTTGTTTTAACATAACAGATTTTTGCACTAATCAGAGATAAAACAAATTTAAACAGAACATGAAAATAACTTTATCAGCCGAGTTGGTGTCGATGAATACATCAAGCAAAGTCAAATCCTATAAAGGGCGTGAACTTGCGTTAGAAATTTGCATAACCAGCAACTTAGTTAAAAATATAAGACTTGGATCTATAATTTGAGAAAGCGAATACAGAAACCACTCCAGAGGATATGGCCAGTTTTTCAGCTGATCCAAATAATTCGAAGTCAATATCTGATGTAATTGAAAAAGCATCTTGGCAATTATATATAGGTGGCTACATTGTAAAAAAAAAATTCAGTGCGGTGTCCTCATTCATGTCAAAAGGCGACTGACAAAGTGATCAAAGTTTCTGGGTCAATAAAATGACAAGAGTCAACTCTATATATGCCGTCTGAAAATTTTCTCTCACAATTAAGCTTTATGAGAGATTTATTCAAAGCCATTCATGGGGAAAGTCTTAGGAAGGGAAACATTGGATAAAAATGCTTGCTTGTGAAATGAAATCAACAGGTGTTGAGGTCCCAAGCGAAGTAACTTCATCTTTTGAAGAAAAGTTTTTTTTTAGGATGAGGTACCTAAACAAGAAAAATGAGATGGATAACATTTAAATTTTGTGATAAAATATCTCACAAAATTTATCTTTTAAATTTGTTTTATGAATTATATGTTCCTAGTGATTAAAATTTTGGTGTTTTTAAGAACTATGTTTGACCACCTTTTTATGAAGAAACAATTGACATAAAGGAAACTGGCATCGGCATAGGAAATATGGCAACACTCGTTCTTGACGTCATTACAAGTCGGCAGACCCAAAGTGCATAATTTATCTACACTTACTGACGATACCACTTTAATCCCTAACCTCCTCCCGTCAATTTAAATTGCAGCAATTTTTAATAGTTGGTTCATGATCAATTAACCCAAGCACTAAATTTACTTACCTTCACGATAAATATATAAAAAAAAAATTATTGTATGAACGCGGATATTTATTGCAGTAGTTTCAAAGACTGAAACTACCCCTTGAAATCCTACAATTATGGAGGTCCAGTGGGTAACCGGGGTGTTTTGGAGGTGGGTAAACAAAACTAGCATAATACAACTGTGTATACTCGCTTTGAAACGTTCAATAACCTTTATTAAATTTCAGAATTTGAACTTTCAAAAATATCCTGGGCACATTCTAGTTCATCCCTGTATTTCCCTCCTGTGTGTTCCCATACAAAGCCAGGATTCACTGTGGTTCCCCATAATTAAGATAATAGGGGTCCGATATCTATCAATACTATTTTGACGAATTTGTTAGAAAAAAACACGACAAATATTGGTAGATCTAGGTAATAAATCCGCGTCGGGTATTGCTTTGGAAATGACAGTTTCCTATAGTATTTCGGTTGCTTATTAAGAATTTGCTGTTTTGGGAGGTTGGCTTTGATTAACCCCCAGGGGCTAGCACTCAACACTGCGAAATACACTAGACGTCCCAATCCCTAGTGGACGCCGTTTCTCGGGAACGTTCCTTGCAGTCCGTGTAGAGGTATTTCCTAGAATTACCAAAGTATTTCTGGAAAACTAATCCAAGGAACGAACTTTTCTTTTAAGGTATGCCTAATTTCAAAATCCCCACTTTAACGTTGAATTTTGAACAAAAGAATCTATCGGGTTTCAGCATTGATCAAGCACAGTACCCAGACTTTTAGATGCATGTAACAAAAGACTCTGAAAATACGCTAGCCACAGGCACAAGTCCGACTGAGAGGCCCACTATATATTGTGGAATGTACATTTGTCGAACCAAAGAACTTGAAAAATGACTGATCGGATAGCAATATTGTTACACAATGTTCATGGGAACATTGTGTAACAATACTTAAATCTTGTTAGTATTAAGCATATTCAAAGATCCATCGAAAATTAGTATTGGGTAAAACTACCTTTTGTTTATTTCGTGAACCAATTAACGAAAGGGCGAGTCCCATTAAATAAACGAGAATTAAGTTTGATTTAATTTACCATCAAATTAACCTCCGCAAAAGTTTCAGAAGACAATACTGGTCCCCATAGCAACTTGACATTCATTGTCACAATATCGCAAGTCTAGGGCCACCCATACAAGATTTCACTATCCCTCAAAAGGGAAAATTGTAATATAACTACTGGGCCCCTACCAAAGGTGGCCATATGCTACTATCCAGTCACAATCTAATACAAGGAAATAATTTACATTACTAATTTGAGATAAGATGCTGTTCAAAAGTCTTTATGCCGCTTTGGCCTTTCGATTACTCTTAACAGACATCTATCGCACCAGGTGCAATCACATTTGTGCCCTTAACTAACAACATTTCACTCAGCAGTCATCAGTGCATTTGGAATTGTATACATAAATAAATGCCTGCACTAATAAACCTTTAATCACGAAAATACCTCTCAATAGTAATCAAATAACCCGTCAATCACAATTGAGAAAACAAGGGCACACTACCTTCACAGCTGTAGAAATCTCCAGAACCTTCTTTACAGCGGACACCACAGCCACAAAGGCTTCACTACAGAGATTTCTGCGACGGTTTTCCAAAAGTCTTTGGGTTTTCCTCTTGGTCTATTTCAGTTTTTTCTTGACTTCCCTCATTGGTCAAGCCTCTGCGCTTCGGATGTCAGGAATGTACGCTAACCTCCCATTGGCTGAACTTTTTCATGAGATTTTCCATTCCTTACAGAGACCCTCAACGGTATTTTCAAATATACTTATCAATGAACATAAAGCAGAATAAAATTTTGGAAGAAATACAAGAGAAATAAAATATATATGGAAAAAAGCGGCGAAAATCTGAATTAACATCAAAGCAAACGAGCGAACAAGATGATCAAGTCGTGTCGGACAGAGAAACAAAATGTTATATGTTGAAAGGAAAAATAACGGGACTAACAAACTAAATCAATTACTTAGTAAGGAACGAATATTTCAAGCCGACCCTTAAATCTAATTATGTACAAAGCAGGGTTGGCAATGGTTAAATCAAACTGATTTAATCAAGTGATTAAATAATTGATTTTATTTCATTAAAAAATCATGATTTTATAATTTTGTACATTTTTTTATCTGAAAGCAACCAAATTGAAAAATATGGTTTGGAGGTTAATAAAATCTTAAGCATAACTGTGCTGCATCTATTTATTTTGATAAAAAAAATTTGCAAGTAGTACATAGTATTTTAGGCCAGAACTGGAAACCTAAAAGATAAATCAATAGAAATTCTGTCAAAATATATTTTGAGGTAAAAAAAGGATTGAAATAACATTTAAACAATTAAAAAAAAACACATAAATAAAAATCAAATAAATAAAAAATCAAATAAATCACTGAATTTTATATTTTTTTATTTAAAAAATTTTAAAAAATCACCAATCCTGGTACAAAGTTGTGTGTCAATTGTCATTTACTTAAAAGGCTTTGTGAAACTAGGTTGTCTATCCCTGGTGTCACCAAAACCTCACAATTCCAATTAGGGAGATGAATGGAAACCTGCAATATATTGCAAACAGCCTTTTAACCAACAATTTTTCAATCAACCTCAAAATCCCCTAAATAGCAAGTCTAGATTTTGGGTGGAGCCAATGGAACTTTCATTTAAACTGGGTAAAATGTGGTTTATTTGACAGCTAATTACGAATATGAAAGAAAATTTGCAATATAGCGCAGTTTGCTTCCAATAATGTTGCAAATAATGCACAACTCTCAAATATAACAAGGAGATGGCCAAAGGATTTCTTGTGGGGCAGGAGGGGCAAGGGCGGGGGTAGCGGGATGACGACTTTGCCTCTAAATTGGGTAAGGTCTATTTGGCAGCTAATCATGATTTTGAATAAGAATTGCACCATTTTGTAATTCGATTGCAAAACGAAAAATCTGCAAAAAGGCAAAAATTACCCAAATGGAGTTTCCGGAGGCCCAACAGAGCTTTCAGTCTATTTTCTCGCTTATCGGTGAACTGAATACAAAAAGGCACCTTACTGCAATTTCCTTGAAATACAGAAATGTTTCGGCAACACAAACCACAAAAATAGCCGGGATGTTGCCTTAGGATTTTTTGGGGTCAATTTGTCTTTTCCTCTAGACCGGATATATCGGAATATATTTTCATGGTTATCACGAATATGAATGCAAAATTTCAACAAAATTCAATCTGTTTGCAACAACCCAATATTCTAAACAATTCGTCAGCGTTAAAAAGAAAAAAAAAACAGTAAAGCTATGCACCACTAATTTTTGGAAGGGCCATCCGAACTTCTTCAAACTTGGCATAAAGCCACGAATCACTAAAATGAAATAAATTGGCAAATTATAGCAACAAACTTAAATTGTAGCAGTGTTGCCAAAGCAAGAATTGCCAAAATACCAAGTTAATAGCCATGGCGTTCTTGAGATAGCTCCTTCAAACCGGAATAAGAGGGAATATAAATTGAAAAAGGGGAAACTTAGTAATTTCGAGGACATCTCCAAGCAATGCAGGTATTGCCAAAACCAGACTTATTTGGGGTTTTGACTGATTTACGTTAATTACGCTCAAAAGCAAAGCATTGGAGCCCTCCTCTCTGCAGTCAGCGCTTACACAGTGAAGAGACGGAGTTGGAGAGGTTTTGCAGCAGGATGGGAGAATAAAAGGCTGAAAGGGGGTTGCAGCTGGGGGCCGAAGGGTCGCTGCAAGCAGCCTTCAGTAAGGCTTGCAGTGCACCACGGGGGGTCCACTACTCTGGATCGGGGATAAGACTCATCCGAAGGCAGAATTCCGAATATTTATCGAAAATTGTTTATTGACATTCCCGAACAGATTAATTAAGGTCCGACTAAACACAGCCTAACGTATAATTGCTCGAAAGATATTTCCAAGAGGGTCATACACCTTATTTTTAGGTCTTTTATTTTGTGACAACTTAGCTCAAAACTTCGCACGAGTCCCTAATCCCTTTTGACCTGGTTAGAAATTTGTTATTTTACTTTAGGTACTCTAAGGAGGCATCATCGTTTTCACTGTATGGAAATAAAAGAAAACATATATAATCTTACAGGTTAACTAAAGTAAAATTGCAACTTCCACGTAAGTTACTTAGCTCGATCATCCGAAGTTTTTTTTATTATATGTCACCCTCGATGATTAAATATTAGGTACATTTTATCTTAGTAACAAGTGTCATTAATGGCAGTTACATATTTGGTTCAATTTACTATATGAAGAAGCACCTCCGCAGAAACAATTAGCTCTCTACCAATACAGATTAAAATCTACATCTCTTAGATGACAACACGAATGTGAATGAACTTTTGCAAGCTTTGAAGAGCACACTTATTTTACACTATGAAAAAAGGTGTCAGTTTTTTTAAACATAAATTTTATAACTTATGAATTGAAATATGCTCACAATGTGGCAGTAATGCAGCCAACACAAGAATCGCCAAAATAGCCAGTCTGTATTATTATAATTTTATATGGGGGAACTGAATCTTTCTTTTAAACAGGGTATCATTGAGTCTGTTGTCCTAATCCAGAATAAGAAAAATTGCAATATATCTCCGTTTCCTTACAATATGGCAATGTTGCAAACACCACGAACCACGAAAATAGTTGGGTTATCGCCTTGGATTTAATCCTAGAATTTTGAACCAAACGTTTCTAACTTGAAGAAACACGAGGTCAGGCAAAACAGAATCGACGTCCGAATGATGAAAGATAACTTTCCATTATGCAACGTCAGGAGAAGGTCAAGATGGAAAAGGTACAAGAGAGAGAGAGAGAGAGAGAGAGACGAGAGAGAGACGAGAGAGAGATTGCGAGAGAGAGAGAGAGAGAGAGAGAGAGAGAGCGAGCAGTAATTGATAGAATGCAGTTTTTTTATGTGAAGAACACACCACAGACTTGGTATCATGTTAATAAAATTAAAATGTCAACTACTACTACTACTACTACTACTACTACTACTACTACTACTACTACTAATAATAATAATAATAATAATAATAATAATAATAATAATAATAATAATAATAATAATAATACTCTTCGTAGTAGCCATGATTCCCATGACAAAAGTACTACAGAAGATGGATGCCGGGTACCAACTCAAGAAAAGAGGCAACAGAATCAACCATCTGATGTTCATGGACGACATCAAGCTGTATGGTAAGAGCATCAAGGAAATAGATACCCTAATCCAGACTGTAAGGATTGTATCTGGGGACATCAGGATGGAGTTTGGAATAGAAAAATGCGCCTTAGTCAACATACAAAAAGGCAAAGTAACGAGAACTGAAGGGATAAAGCTACCAGATGGGAGCAACATCAAACACATAGATGAGACAGGATACAAATACCTGGGAATAATGGAAGGAGGGGATATAAAACACCAAGAGATGAAGGACACGATCAGGAAAGAATATATGCAGAGACTCAAGGCGATACTCAAGTCAAAACTCAACGCCGGAAATATGATAAAAGCCATAAACACATGGGCAGTGCCAGTAATCAGATACAGTGCAGGAACAGTGGAATGGACGAAGGCAGAACTCCGCAGCATAGATCAGAAAACCATATGACAATGCACAAAGCACTACACCCAAGAGCAAATACGGGCAGACTATACATAACACGAAAGAGAGGAGGGAGAGGACTACTAAGCATAGAGGACTGCATCAACATCGAGAACAGTGCACTGGAGCAATATCTGAAAACCAGTGAAGACGAGTGGCTAAAGAGTGCATGGGAAGAAGGACTAATAAAAGTAGACGAAGACCCAGAAATATACAGAGACAGGAGAATGACAAACAGAACAGAGGACTGGCACAACAAACCAATGCACGGACAAAACATGAGACGGACTTAAGAACTAGCCAGTGATGACACATGGCAATGGCTACAGAGGGGAGAGCTAAAGAAGGAAACTGAAGGAATGATAACAGCGGCACAAGATCAGGCCCTAAGAACCAGATATGTTCAAAGAACGATAGACGGAAATAACATCTCTCCCATATGTACGAAGTGCAATACGAAAAATGAAACCATAAACCACATAGCAAGCGAATGTCCGGCACTTGCACAGAACCAGTACAAAAAGAGGCATGATTCAGTGGCAAAAGCCCTCCACTGGAGACTGCAAGAAACACCAGCTACCTTGCAGTAATAAGTGGTACGAGCACCAACCTGAAGGAGTGATAGAAAACGTTCAGGCAAAGATCCTCTGGGACTACGGTATCAGAACAGATAGGGTGAAACGTGCAAATAGACCAGACGTGACGTTGATTGACAGTCAAGAAGAAAGTATCACTCATTGATGTCGCAATACCATGGGACACCAGAGTTGAAGAGAAAGAGAGGGAAAAAATGGATAAGTATCAAGATCTGAAAATAGAAATAAGAAGGATATGGGATATGCCAGTGGAAATTGTACCCATAAACATAGGAGCACTAGGCACGATCCCAAGATCCCTGAAAAGGAATCTAGAAAAACTAGAGGCTGAAGTAGCTCCAGGACTCATGCAAAAGAGTGTGATCCTAGAAACGGCGCATATAGTAAGAAAAGTGATGGACTCCTAAGGAGGCAGGATGCAACCAGGAACCCCACACTATGAATACCACCCATTCGAATTGGAGATTCGAATTGGAGGACTGTGATAGAGCAAAACAACAACAACAATAATAATAATAATAATAATAATAATAATAATAATAATTAATAATAATAATAAGAATAATAATAAAAAATAATAATAATAATAATAATTATAATAATAATACAATAATAATAATAATAATAATAATTATGACAAGACAAACGACAAGAAACCTGAGTAGAAATAGATGGCAATTAGAAAGATATTTAAAGCCAATCATAATTAACAAGCTAAAAAGAAAACGTTCAATAAATTATGTGAAGACAGAACAAAAGAGAATGACTTATTCAGTAAAATACTTTTATGCTCCTGTAAAAAGATTTAAACTTAATTACTTCAAAGAATGATACACATGTATTATGCTTATCTATTTATAGGAAATAAAAAGGTCAAATGAATGTTAAAACACAGAAATATATTCTTGATTGATGCTGCTTTATATATAATGAAAATGACTCATAGGGTAATCAGAAATAGACAATAATAGCAAATGCGTCTTGCTATTGGATTTATATTGAATAGGAATCTATTTTGGTCTTGTGTAAAATTTCATATTTTATGCTTTACGTGTCATAGCGATAAAGAAAGGTTTATAACAGGTGTGTGTGTGTGTGTGTGTGAGAGAGAGAGAGAGAGAGAGAGCGAGAGAGAGAGAGGAGAGAGAGATAGAGAGGAGAGAGAGAGAGAGAGAGAAGAGAGAGAGAGAGTCAGCTTTCTCGTGTTTGAAGCATTTGCTGGAAACCAGATAAATTTAGCACCACAGTCACTTCTGTTAAGGGAACGAATGGCGACAGATCTGATTTCCAATAAAAAAAACAGAAAAATATATGGGAAATATCCCTGTTGAGAGCCAGAAAGACAGACAGATAGACAAACATACAGAAAAAGAAACTTAGGAACATCCATCAACAAATTAATAGAATGTGACATGAACTACGATGCCTTAATAGACTTTAAGTTTTCCTCACTCGGGGGTTTTCCAGAGCGAAGACGTTTTCTGAGCTCCAAGGTTTCACTGATTTTATCTTTGTCGGATGTTTTCCTAATATATTCTAAGGTTTACTGAAATCTAAATGTTTTTCTTTCATCGGTATTACCGCAGTCTTTTTTTTTTTTATGAGAAATGGGTCATGCGTCTCTCTTGGAAATGAAACTAAAATGAAAAAGTAATATGTTAAACATTTTGTTCTTCATGACTTCTGAGTTATCGGAAATTTGACTTCTCAAAAACAGGAAAAAAATTCAATCTTCATTTTTCTAGATATTTCTTTGCAGAACGAAAGACAGGAAGAAATTCTAGAGACCTACAGCTTTCGAGAGGAGGGTTTTTCTGCCATTGGTTCTTGGCCCAAGTACCTGGGAGTGTTCGGATAAACAGGCTCTGTCGAAACAGAATTCCTCTCTCTCTCTCTCTCTCTCTCTCTCTCTCTCTCTCTCTCTCTGTGTGCGCGTGTGTGTGTGTGCGTGCGTGTGCGTATTCGGCGTCAATAACCTATACATTGGTAATACTACCAACGAATTTTGTAAATCGATTCACATTTTGTCTTCCTAAGTGACCATTTCCTTGTCTGACTGACTGTCTGTCTGTCTGTCTGTCTCTAACGAGATAAAGTGTGTAAAGTTGGTCGCTGGGCGGAAGCAGCACCTGAACACGCTCTTTAACACTTGTCAGCCACTTTCACCTCAGTTTACAACTTAAGTTTTCTGTAACGTGAACAAAAATATACTGACTAGGATTGAACTCTCCCCAGTAAAGAGCTGATAGCATGTAAATATAACTTCTTGTACAAGTTTCATAACATTTTGTATGACTTGTTAAGTGTTATGACAGTCTTCTGTAACTGAAGCAGACGGAACACTTTTTTATATTTCTGTCTGTCTGTCTGTCTGTCACTTTTAATCATCGTTACAAAAAGCATTCCAGACAAAACAACAGAAGTAACACAAATAAGCAATACCCATACCTAATCATTAAAAAAAACTAGCACTGATTAACCTACCGCCGACCTTCATTGTCCAAAGGACAAATCGTTAGCTCACAAACAATCAACATTTCATTTCCTATTTTTTTTAACACAGCCATAAGCGAGGAATGTCTTTAACTGTCTGTGTCCATTGTTCTTTATTTCTCTTAGAACTTTCGCCTATCGCATTCTATCCTCTCTCCTCCTCTCTTTTTTTTCATCACTTAAATTCACTCACAAACGCCCGAACTCATTGCTTTATATTACCATTTAACATCCAGTCTGCAAAGTTTTAAAAATATGTGTTTAGCCAATGCTTGAGTGCTTGACTAGAAGGATATGTATATATTATATATCTATATATATATATGATATATATATATATATATATATATATATATATCATATGTATATATTGTGAAAAACTGCAATAGTAAGAAATTACTACACTGAGAGTATTTGTATTTCAGCCAGCTATTTATTGTGCACATTTTTTAGCCCCTTTCTTAATAGGTTTGTTGTAATTAATAGAATAATACTTAATTTACTCCTTGGAGAATTAGTATTTTGATTATAATACTGTCTTAATTCAAGAGATAATATTGACTTATAAATGAATCAAAAGATAATCATTATAGATTAAGTATGCTGTGAAATTACGGACTAAATAAAAACATTTTTTTAGTTTTCTGTGAAAAATAACTATTGAGATGACTTTGTCTGTCGCCTCAGATCTTGAAAACTACTGAGACTCGAGGGCTGCAAATTAATATGTCGATCATCCACCCTCCAATCACCAAATATACCAAATTGCAGCCCTCTAACCTCAGTAGCATTGACTTTATTTAAAGTTAGCCATAATCGTTCTTCTGGCAACGATAAATGAAAGGCCAACACCAGGCCGTTGTTAAAGTTTAATGGGCCGCGGTTCATACAGCATTATTCCGAGACCACTGAAAGATAGATCTATTTTCGGTGGTCTTGATTATACGCTATACAGAAAACTCGACTGCGCCAAATAAACTTCGGCGCATTTTCTAATTGTTATGACATTGTCCTCGACTGAGATTCGTTTCTCTCTCTCTCTCTCTCTCTCTCTCTCTCTCTCTCTCTCTCTCTCTCTCCTAATTTTATTCAAATATAAAATCGTATCCAGGAGCGATGTAATGAAAAAAAAAAATATAGGAATGAAAACTGAGCGTTGAGGGGAAGAAATACATTCACGTTTTTGTAACAATATCGCAGCCATTAACGCGAAGTATTATTCAAAAGCAAACGGCCTTTTGTTTTCACAACTATTACGAAAAGAACAGGTTTGATTGACCTCTTTTGAAATAAAAGCAGGAGGAAGGTTTTAGCGCAGCCCTTTTTGTTTGCAGCCAAGCTACAAAACGAAAGGGTTTACTGATGAAAATCGGACGAGTTGGATATCGAAATTATAAACGATTTCATACATTGCACTCTTTTGCTACACTTGTATCAAATTTACGGGACGTTTGGAAATGTTTTTCCTTAAATATTTCAAGAAGATGCGTTATATTTCCCTTACTGAATATGGAAATAGCAACGTAACATTATTCCCAGGAAAACTTTTGGGTTAGAAATAAAAATAAAAAAAAAATCATTTTTCAGTTTTCGTTTCAAGGCGGAATTCATTCGTGCATTATCGGTTCATTAATTTTGAACTGCGGTTACCGTCTGGCTTCGATAATAAAGTATCTGGACTCAAGTGCCTTTCAACCAAAGATTCATGCTACGAAAATTATAAGTGAAAAGTCTAAATATTCGACAACAACAGGATAGAAGCGCAAATAATAATATTAATAATGTGTTATAAAAAATCCACAATTATATATTGAAGTATATTACTATGTAATATACCTCAATATATAATTGTGGATTTTTTCATAACAGATTGTTCTTCACAACACTGGGAATTTCTTAATAATAATAATAATAATAATGATAATGATAATAATAATAATAATAATAATGAAGGTTTTACCGCCCATGAAATGACTTATGGATTTAATTTAGAAAATACATATTCATATTTTGAGATTAAACGAATATTACTTTCTCATTGATCCTTAACAGCCTTTCCGTCCTCTACAATGTCATAAATTTAACTAAAATGTGATAAGTGATTCTGATGTGTTATTTAGAGTGAGTGGCGACTTCAAGGTTTTTCTTGTCAAGAAAATTGCTAGCTTTCAGACAGTCGGTTCCATTCAGAAAGAGATGTAGAAGGAATTTCAGTTTCTGAGAAAATTATTTTCTGGATTAGCAAATATCTAGTACCTGTTTTTTTTTTTTTTCTTTCTTTTCTTTTTGAGTCTTTTTGGAAACTTATTAAGTAATATTTAATTCAGACAAAATGAGAGAGAGAGAGAGAGAGAGAGAGGGAGAGAGACGAGAGCCGGAGAGAGAGAGAGAAGAGAGAGAGAGAGATAGAGAGAGAGAGAGAGAGAGAGAGAGAGAGAGAGAGAGAGAGAGAGAGAGAGAGAGAATCATAAATGAATTTAGTGACATGTAACGGAATACTTTGAACTTAATGTTTTATAATAAATAGACTTTACTGTTAGAGAATGACAATTATAATTCGTTACAAAGTATATCTAGTAACGATAGTCATTTTATTCAAATATTATGTCCTCAGTTAAAATGACATTTCACTCAACAGTGCAATATAAATTCACCAGTGCCCTTAACCTTATGCTCTGGACGTTAAGAATAAATAATAATAATAAAAAAAAAAGTCGGTTACTGAAGAGCGAATCTGAATTGCCAATTTTCCATTCAGCTGAGGTTTTAATTAAAAAAAAAATATTTCTGACAGTTCACATCTCACAATTTAACAAAACGACTGTTTGTTATGGTCGAGAGAATAATTCTGAGCCCGTGAAACAGAAGGACTTTTATTGCTTGTTCCAATCACTTACACATCGAAAATTGTCTGTTTTGAGATTTTTTTTTTTGAAGAACGCGCGTGATATTCATCTGTAGCACGAAGATCTGTAAAATAATCTCAGTGCAGTATTTTGCAAATATCAAAGCATTTCCAAAATGCGGTCACGAAACAGGTGACCTACTCTACATCCAGCAAACACACAATGTAGGAGAGGCTTAATTCCCACATTTGCTGTCTAACCGAGATTACGACTAACATTAACCACGAGGGTAGTAATCAAGGTATTCATTTGTGCAACATTCTGTATAAGGAGAGAGAGAGAGAGAGAAATTCAGCTTAATGTAACGGTCTAACGTTATATAACGACTCATTAACGCGGTGTTTATGTTGTTCCTAAATAAGGAGTTTCACTGAATTCTCTCTTGATAGTTAAACAAATTTCATATTAATTACTACTTTATGAATTGTCTAATTCATTCTGTATATGTTTTCACATAAGAAAATAAACAGATTAATACAATATTCATAAACTATACGTAAAACATTATTTCTTCATCAAAAATGTCTAATCCTGAACCCCCAACTCTTATGTTTAGAGAAAAAGTCAGATTACTTTTCATTCATGTGAGTTTTTTTTTCCTACTGGTGCATAAATGGATTTTAAACAAGTAAAATGTTTTGTACATCGTATAGTCAATGCCACCGAAAATCGCTATATGAGCCACGTCCCGTGAAAAACGGCACGTTGGTGGTCTGTTCCATACCGTTACCAGACGCACGATCACGGGTAAATTTAGCCTTAAATAAAATAAAAACTGCTGAGACCGGAGGGTTGCAATTTGGTATGTTTGATAATTGGAGGGTGGACAGACAAAGCCATTTCAACAGAGAAAACTGAAATGAATACACTTTTTTTAAAGAATGCTAGCTTCAGTTGCATTAATCAAAGAGAAAGCATCTTTGATATATTTGATAAAGAAAATCTATTTTCTACTGTTTAGAATGAGAATAGATTCAGGTGAGGAGGTGGCACAAGTGAAGTTTCCAAAGTAAAAATGAACTAAGGAGGATTATGTCAAAGCAATGCTTTTATGTCTGACAAACACTACGTAGGATAGATCCTGCGAAAAAAAAAAAAAAAAAAAAAAAAAAAAAAAAAAAAGGGCTCAATGACGTTATACTCTGACGTCACGGAGGGAAATTTTGAAGGAAAACTGAGAATAAGCTACGATTCAGTTGAGGTAAATTTCTCGTGTCAACGTTTGACTTTCCATCTTGATGATAAAATTCTACGGAAGCTTTAAGGGGATTTAGATTCTCGTACGTAATTGTTGAAGGCAGTTTCCTTCTCGAATTAAAGAATAAAACTGCGACCGCGTGTGTGTTAAACAGATCCACTAAGTCTGTTTCAACTTAAAGAAAAATTGGAACTTTCTACTTTTATTTTTATATTGTAAAGATCATTGTTGTTAATATTTATTGTAATGATTATTGTTATCATAAGGTGTCAACTTTATTTTCTCGTCGGTGAAAGTAAAGTTTAGAAAATTCCACTTATTTCAAGGGACAAATTACGTACAGAAATGTCAGCAGTTATGGAAAAAGACAGCGCCTTTATTCACTGTGCCAACTCTTAATGACAACTGTGGCAAAGATTTATTTGATTATGTAAAGAAAACTATAAATGATTATTTTCTAAATCCCTTCTACCCGGAATTATACATTTACTACAATATAATGAACTAGAAGAACAATTTAGAAAAAAAACGCCTCCTCTTCAACTCAGATACTGAAATTTAAAGTTTTAGGAAATACTTTTATGAGTCAGCCACCACGGGGATATTAATAAATACGAACTCTATTCAGGCTCAACAATATTTTCCTCGCTGAATAATGATTCAGTTTTCAATTATGAAGGCCATCATTATCCCTGCCATTATCATTTCATCTTCTACAGTCACTACATCCAAAAATGGCCGAATTCACCAGTTCCTATTCAGTCCCCAACGAAAACAATTTTGAAATGCCGTTACGTTGACCTTTCCACTTTTGTCTTCCGGGAATTTAGATGAAAAAAGTCGCTTTTTTTTTTGCTCTGAGTAAAGAGAGTTCGGTCTGTGAATGCTGAACAATATTAAAGGAATGAAAAGTTAAATAATGATTCGTATTTGGGGGAAACTCCGTATTGGAAGCAATCTAAGGGTCCCGACGGAGTTAAAAGCTGAACAGATTCGAACAATATCTTTCTTTGGGTTTTAATAATCGGAAGAAAAATGTCATATAGAATTGCTTCAGTCCCCATCTAGAGAGCTGTAAACCATAAAAGGCCAATTGCAGTTTCCGGGTGAACAGGCCCCGGGCTAAAATCACAAAATCCTGTTGTTCAAATATTTTCATACAAGCAATCATACATCCTGATTTGCATTACAATTAACCATTTGCTTTATTGTATTTAATTTCACAGGGATTACTGCAAGTCTATTTTGAGATCATATTTTACGCACTAATGTATTTGACAAAATATAATGACTTGAGTATGCTAATTAGTTTTTTTTTAAATTATATGAGTCACTAAAAACAAAATATTGATATTTATAATTGCAAGAGTAAAGGTTTTCATAAAAAATGAAATTTTTTTCATGGAATTACGGTTTGTTAAATTTCACTAAAATGGTCTATAATTTTTTTTATGCCTCTATACCTACATACTTTGATAAATATGAAAAGGAAAATGATCCAGTTAAAATGATGTGGGAAGTAATTACGAGAAACTTTAAAATGACAGCCCAAAAAGAAACTACGAATACAAAAGACGAATGGGTCAGTAATGGCAACTTCCTCTCGGTGAGAGAAGAGAAACCAAAGTGATAAAAGCGGCACGGAAAAATGAAGGGGTTTTATGGAAAGCATTTGGTCAATTCTAGTTAATCTAAAAACGAGGACGAGAAAAATGGATGGTTCCAAATCAATGAACTGCGCGATTTCCAAATGGACCTTTGAACCATAAAACCATAAAAAAGGAAAAACGAAAAAGAAAAGTTGACTACGGAAAAATTCGTCCCTTTGTTAAGAAGTTTTCAACCATCGAGGTTTGGCAATTCGTTCAATTCTTATATTTTACGGATCAGGAAATATTGGACGTTCGAGTTTTATTGCAGAAGCCTAAGTAAAATCTAACCTTTTCCTTATGAACTCGAGGCACTGTCGAGAGTTTCAGGTGAAGCAGCAATAAAGCGAAGAGGAAAAATTGTCTGGAAACTAATGAAACTGAAAAGGGAATCTGTCTGATATTTTTTTCATTATATATAGAGGAGGGTAAGAGTTCCAAATGGCATGATATTTCTATTCAGTTTTTCAGAGGGAAATATATCACATATTAATATCAGGCAGAGTCACTGAAAGCGAATTGGCAATGATGTATTAAACTCAGAGGGATTATATGTTTATTTTATGAAATAAAACTATTTTGAAGCTTCCTGAAAAGTCACGAAAAACGTATTGGAAAAAGGAAGAGAAATCCTCTTCCTTTTTCCAATAGTTTTATCATGACTTTTCAGGAAGCTTCAGAATCATTTCATAAAATAAAATAAAACATATATCCCCTGACAGTAACACAGCATTGCCAATTCGCTCTCGATGACTCCCTGATAATAAAATGTGATATCATATTTTACTCTGAAAAAAATTTATATAAATATCATGTCCTTTAATGCTATGATCCTCCTCTGACGTCCCGCTCTTAGGCCCCAGCTTCAACGTAAACAAACCAAAGACTCTTCTTCTTCCAAGACAGATCCTTCTAAACCCCTGGTCATCCGCTGGACTTCTTCCTGAGATACCTTAAGCCATAGACTCTCTCTCTCTCTCTCTCTCTCTCTCTCTCTCTCTCTCTTTCTGTCTCTCTCTCTCTCTCTCTCTCTCTCTCTCTCTCTCTTACCCTAAATGAAAAGTAAAAATAAATAAATAAATAAATAAAAAACAAGTGACGCATCTGCATTACTTTTAAAAAGTACATTTTTCCTTGTACAATACAACATGAATGATAATTCAAAAAGGACCGATTATGCATCATAGGAACTTAACAATGATTTGAAAAATAGGAACATGGCTAAAAATGCAATATGTTCTCGACAGAAAATATAAAAATATATGAACTTTATGAAACTGACAAAACACCACTGAAATATGAATATAATAGGACGACAAAAGAAAATATTGAAACAAAAATTGAGGCAAAACTTGCAACAGTTTTTCCAGTCTTGTTTACGAGAATTTTGTCAAAATTCGATTTTTTCTTGTCGAAAGTCTCACGTATTTGTTTGTATCTTTATGCACCTGACAGTTTGTTTAATTCTCTCTCTCTCTCTCTCTCTCCTCCTCGTCTCGTCTCTCTCTCACTCTCCTCTCTCTCTCTCTCTCTCTCTCTCTCTCTCTCTCTCTCTCTCTCTCTCTCTCTCTCTCTCCGTTTTTTACGAAGACTTGCAAACAGGATATACTGAAAATTTTTGCTTGCAATAGGTTCACAATAATACAATTCTTTTAAACTAGGAAACGCAACTATTGATGTAAATCAATTCTGATTTAAAACTGGGTTTACACTAACAATGGTTCTTTAGAAATTTCAAAATTACAACGTCAGCAGTTCAATATTTTAGTTGTACAGCGTCCTTTGTTGAAAAGGGTCTGCCCCGTTATTTTCATTTCAATATGATCTTATTTTCTTTTGTCTATCCTCTCTTCATAGTTCATATTTCCTCTTTTCTTCACAGGTCAAATGTATAATGAATAAATTAACGTACAATTTATTCTAGCCCAGATCTGAGCAGGAAACTGAGGCTCTCTTATAAGCCAAGGACCTCCCATACCAATACGATATTACGAAATATCATTGCATTACGTAATACCTGAAGAAACTTATTCCCCCCTCGTGGGCCCTCGATCTTACCTTGAGCGATATCTGGAGAGGTTGATGGTCTGGAAATTGCCGAATAAGTCTTGACTTGAGCAGGAGGAGATTTGTGTCTCTCACCATTGCCCGAAATGGCTGTGATCGAGAAAGGCGGATTTGGCTGAATTGTGGCTTTATGTTGGACTCTAAGAATGTTATCAGGTTTAAGGGTCACACTTTTTCTCCTTTTTTTTTTTTTTTTTTTTTTTGTCTGTGCTTTGCATCGTATTCCATTTTTCAGTCTGTCTCGTCGTTTTCGAAGAGGAGGAAACTCACGTGAAAATAAAGAGGAGAATGAGAGGTGAATGAGAGTAGCAAGAGCAAAAAGGAGTCATTCTTAAAAAGAAACCACATGACCTGGGAAGTTCACCTTCAGAAAACTGTTCGAAATAAACAGAAAATAAGACGGAAAGAAAGGAAGTTGTAAAAAAAGAAAATACAGGAAATTCATGAAAATAAAACAACGACGAAGCGATTAAACACATTGTAGATTAAGCAGACAAGATGAATCAATGAGCAAAACTGAAAATAAATTTATCTGGACCGTTCAACAGAAAGGCTAAAATGATTAGTAAATCAAGGAATGAAATCATCGCTGAATAAAATACACTGTTCTAAATCGAACATCTCATCTTGGGAAAATGAGAATTTCTTAAATAAAAAAATATCTATCTACTTACCTATCTATCTGTATATAGTCCAGAACTACGATTTGGAATTTTGTTCCACCAAATCTCGTTTATCTCCTCCACAGCGCTGACTTCACTCTAGGTCGGGGAAGCTGGGCTCAGGTCAGGTAAATCTGCAGAAAGGAAGGGATTAGGGACGCCCTTATCTCTGCCAGGCGAGGTCAAGGCGTTCCGGGAATAATAATAATAATAATAATAATAATAATAATAATAATAATAATAATAATAATAATAATAATAATAATAATAATAATGGCAGTGCCAGTAATCAGATACAGCGCAGGAATAGTGGAATGGACGAAGGCAGAACTCCGCAGCATAGATCAGAAAACCAGGAAACATATGACAATACACAAAGCACTACACCCAAGAGCAAATACGGACAGACTATACATAACACGAAAGGAAGGAGGGAGAGGACTACTAAGTATAGAGGACTGCGTCAACATCGAAAACAGAGCACTGGGGCAATATGTGAAAACCAGTGAAGACGAGTGGCTAAAGAGTGCATGGGAAGAAGGACTAATAAAAGCAGACGAAGACCCAGAAATATACAGAGACAGGAGAAAGACAGAAAGAACAGAGGACTGGCACAACAAACCAATGCATGGACAATACATGAGACAGACTAAAGAACTAGCCAGCGATGACAATTGGCATGGCTACAGAGGGGAGAGCTAAAGAAGGAAACTGAAGGAATGATAACAGCGGCACAAGATCAGGCCCTAAGAACCAGATATGTTCAAAGTACGATAGACGGAAATAACATCTCTCCCATATGTAGGAAGTGCAATACGAAAAGTGAAACCATAAACCACATAGCAAGTGAATGCCCGGCACTTGCACAGAACCAGTACAAAAAGAGGCATGATTCAGTAGCAGAAGCCCTCCACTGGAGCCTGTGCAAGAAACATCAGCTACCTTGCAGTAATAAGTGGTACGAGCACCAACCTGAAGGAGTGATAGAAAACGATCAGGCAAAGATCCTCTGGGACTATGGTATCAGAACGGATAGGGTGATACGTGCAAACAGACCAGACGTGACGTTGATTGACAAGGTCAAGAAGAAAGTATCACTCATTGATGTCGCAATACCATGGGACACCAGAGTTGAAGAGAAAGAGAGGGAAAAATTGGATAAGTATCAAGATCTGAAAATAGAAATAAGAAGGATATGGGATATGCCAGTGGAAATCGTACCCATAATCATAGGAGCACTAGGCACGATCCCAAAATCCCTGAAAAGGAATCTAGAAAAACTAGAGGCTGAAGTAGCTCCAGGACTCATGCAGAAGAGTGTGATCCTAGAAACGGCACACATAGTAAGAAGAGTGATGGACTCCTAAGGAGGCAGGATGCAACCCGGAACCCCACACTATAAATACCACCCAGTCGAATTGGAGGACTGTGATAGAGCAAAAAAAAAAAAAAAAAAAAAAAAAAAAAAAAAAATAAAATAATAATAATAATAATAATAATAATAATAATAATAATAATAATAAAAGCGTTATTTCCTATTGATACTGGTTATTCTATACTGCACTTATATACATATAGGTAAAATAATGAAAACTCAGTATATAAATTCATAGTACGTGAATACTAATGTAACAGACACTTCCACAACGTTTTCTTAAAAGAATGTAGAGTGGCAGCATCCTTGATATCTTGTGGTAGCTTATTCCTGAGGTGTGTAAAGTAAAACGAATTTAATTTTCTATTTTTTTTTAATAGCACTGAGGTTCTATGGACAGGAAAGAGGAGAGCATTCCAAAATAACAGTATCTGGGGAGAGAGAGAGAGAGAGAGAGAGAGAGAGAGAGAGAGAGAGAGAGAGAGAGAGAGAGAGAGAGAGAGAGAGAGAGAGAGAGAGAGAGAGTTCTTTCAATGATGTTTTAGCGAATATTCTCTAGGGAATCTTCCGGCACCCAGTGTCTTAACCTTAAGTCATAAGTTCTAAAAGAGTTTAAAAAAAACACACGCTGATAAACCCGTTAATTAAGCTTTATATATCTTGTGGGTCATAATAATCTATCATTGTCTTAATCCCAAGTCAAAACGTTTCCAGGGGAATCGATCAATAACTGGAACTAGAACAAAACAAATGGCCCCAAAAAATCGCTCCCAGTGTTCGATTCCGAAGTCACGAATCCTTTGTTGGTTTTGTGAAGTCTAGACTGTCAAGTTTACAATTATGTGTAAGGCGGAGTTGCCATTACCAGTTTTTTTCTTTTCTTTTTTAATAACGCTCCTTCTGTTCAAATTGTATTGTGAATATACGTTCATCATGTAAATACATTACTACGATTACGCCATTATTCATTATCGTAAAAGGAGAAAATGAAGATTTATTTCTCTTTTCATTATTCATGAAATCTCCTTAATTACTTATCTAGGATGCATAATCTTTGGTCCTGTATCTGATTATTCTTTAGAATATCGACTTTTTTTCTTTAATCCTCTTTATAAGTAAAAAAAGAATGATTTTTCTTAATGACCAACTGGGTGCTACCAAAAATATTCCTTCGCGCCTGTGGGTGATTCTGAGCGTTAAAGATCTTAAGATCAGACAGATAGCTTTTGACGGAACCTGTGCTCCTGTGCTGCAGCAGATAACCTTTTCGTAAGCTTTGGTCGTTCACTGCAGAGCTGACTCTTTACGCTTCAAACGACGCAAAGATTACGTCATGCTTTTAGAAGAGAAGGAAAACTGCTTTCAAAAAACACTCCCCTTTTTTCCAACTTCGATTAAAAAAAAAATGTCCTCTGTGTTCAGAGACGAAGTGGCCGAGAGAGTGAAATCATTGTAAGAGAGAGAGAGAGATAGAGAGAGAGAGAGGAGATGAGAGAGACGAGAGAGAGAGAGAGATTTGCTTTTTATCAGCTTTCACTGACATCACAGGTCGTGTCGAGTGAGTGGAACAAAGATTGAAGTGAAAGCTTTAAAAAACCCATAATTCCATA